>NC_091346.1:16671331-16683831 GCF_038502225.1 Cherax quadricarinatus
TATATATTCTTAATCACCATGTCTGATAATGCAAGGAGTGAGATCTCGCAAACTTTAGCAACTGATATGATAGAATTGTTTGATAATTATTTACATGTTATGTGTGTACATACATATATATATATATGAAATAATTGTTGAAATAGTTCTATTACGTCATTCATTGATACTAAGTATTTCGTTATGGGAGTAAAGAAAGTTTTCATTTACATTTAGATTTTGCCACGAAGTGGCTAGTTCATTGCGCAATAGCACATGGATACACCAAAGGCCTAGAAACAATATTTTCAGTTCACTTATCTGTTACAAGCAAACTTAGGAAATTTGCTTAGTATATCTGGTATCTTACTTTTCACTAATATCGTGACCTGTCACATAGGTTATTAAACTGCCTGTCTATATTCCTCAAGTGGACAATTATGCACAGTGTTCAAGACAGTACCCACATGGCTGACAATTTTCATTTGGTTTGATCATGCGTCTCTTCCAAACTGCCAGTAGTTCTTTTAACCAAGCCTAAGCCTGGCCACTACTACATCAGTTAGTCTTCACATTACAAGTTGCTCCATAAACATACTTGTGTACGTTCATGTTATAGTAGGTTATAGATCTATTCACGCTTCTAATTTAATTCCTATAGCATTTATTTTCATTATTTACTTCTGTCTTATTATTCCTAATGCTAGACACGTACCAAATTATATTCTACAGTCTCCTTCAGGGTACTCTTTTTGGCTAACTTCTATCTTGAAAGAGTAAAGAAAGCAAAACAAACGTCTGCAAAAAAATTGATATTAATGTAAGTGGAAAAAGCTAATGGCGTTCCACAAAAAAAATATATTAATAAATATGTAGAGCCAAACTCACTCCTTCCCTCTGTTTTACCTCGTCAACGATGGATAACTATTCCGAGTCCCTTCATATAATAAATCCTTCCTCGCCCTTTCTTATTCGTTCGCCTCACTTGTGACTAACACCTGCTTACAAAATCACCCACAATATATTTTCTTCCCCTCTCTCAAGCTCTTTTTCGAAGACCTTCACTCATCCACGCAGACCCTCCAGAACACACTATCCTCTTCCCATTTCCACTTTACTCTCAAGACACTCTCCAGGCTTCATACACCCTCCTCATAACCATACTATTCCTCACAAGCCCCACTTCATCAGTTACCGATTACCCTTCTCCTCCCCATATCCCCCCCACACAAAACCTTATTCCTGTCAACTATCATATACCGAGTCATCAAAACTATTATCAGCACCCTTCAACTCTGCCGGAATTTACCAGAGAATCCAAGGAATAAACTTTGCTCTTCGTAGTAGTAGTTTCTAAGGTAGTCTCCAGCTGGAGGGTTAAACGCGTTCCTTGCTTCTCCTTCCGACCTTCTTCCCACCATTCCTGGCACCTTAACGCTTGGCTTCCACCCCGGATATCGAGCTTCCTCAAAGTCTCTGGTCCCCCACGCTGCTGGAGGTGGAACCAACTTGCTGGACGCCCACGTCTGAAGGAAGGACAGGGAAAAGTTCACCTACATTTTCTTGGAAGGAGGGACGAGAGGTACAGGTGTGTGGGACGCGAGAGATGAAAATGATGCGGAATGGAGTGATATAAGAAGTGAAGGACTGATGAAGGGTTAAGAGACTGAAGGAAAGCACTTCGTAATATGATACAATATTTTCTGTAATGCTTGACCCAAATATTTCAAGAAATTAGAAAAGCATGGAAAATTGTTTTTAAAGAGCAACGCTTGTTGAACTTTAGAAATGAGAGGTCATCAAGTGTGATCCGTAGAAGGGAGGATGGCTTCAATTCTTTGGATCAAGAGCCCTTCACCAGCATCAAGGGGAAAATTATAGCCACCAGCAATGTTCCAGTTCTCTCACCACTCACTATGTTCGTTGGTCTTTGTCAGCAACAGGCTGGGTCAATAGTTGCAGGGAGTCGAAACCTCGTCCTGGTCTTGGTGCTCAGGCATGCCATAGCTGGACATACTATTGTGTTTTAGTCGAAGCCTGGTCCTTGCTGCTCATGACGTTGTCCTTACTATCAGACATACCACGGAGTAGGCTACACTGCCTATCCTGATGCAGCAGGAAGGCGTAGATAAGAGCTAGAAAAAAAAATCTGCTGTATTATTCATGTAATTTAGCTCTTCAGTATGTTTATAGTCATGGAAACTAACCAAACCAGTGAGGGTCGTACGTCATCTGTGGATTGGGAGGAATGTGGGAGTCATGACTTAATCACCGTTTCTCAAAACGCTGTACTTCCTATGGGTTTCCTGTTTTTTTATGACAAGTGATTGGAAATAAAGAATTAAATCTAGGGAGAGTAGCTCAAATTCCCTGGATCACGAGCTCGGCAACACCGAGGCACCATCTTTGAAGGCAGCTGTAGGAGAAACTGATCCATAGGTATGAGTAAATATGAAGTTACTGCTGCTGCTAATATCGCTGCACAGTTATCACTTATGTGCAGTAGGAAGCGCTAAACCAGCATTACTTCACCTTGAATATCAGTACTCTTAATATAACTACTACACGTACTGCCAATAAGTACTACCACAACAACTAGCACAAGTGTGAAATGGTTTGAAAACCGACAAGTTAAAGATTGAGACTATGTAAATTTGCGTTTGGACTACCTCCTTTTGAGCTGCTCACCCTAGCAAGTCTTGTTGACACAGACACCCTGAGATTAGTCCTCTCAGTCTCAAGTGGCTTTTAAGACATTTCCATATGCAACTGATCTCGCAAGAAATTACCAAGTAGATGCACGAATAAAGGACTAACTTATTTGGTGGTGGGGAACATACCACCTAAGGGGAGATGCCCGCAATTATTACCATATTGGTGAGCCATCGTCCGCGTCATGACCCCAAGCTCAAATTTCCCGTGTTTCTCCATACACTGTTGGCCAACTAAATACAGGAAAATGTTGATGAATGTCTAACTAGGGGTGTCTGATGAGAGGATAGTTCACGGTACTTCGGGAAGCGCCTTTGTGAAATTCAGGTTAGTATTTTGCAGACCTAGTTGTCTTCGCGGTGTCTGGTCTGAGAAGAAAAAGCTAACGTCTCTCTCACTCCCTTCTGCCTTCGTTCAAGCATGGGTGTTGATAGCTCGCCTAATCTATCCTAATATTGGCTTACATTAAGGTTCAAGGCTACATTATTAAAATCGAATGCTATCTCACTAATTCTAATATTAGTTGCAAACTGTATAATCCTACCTAAACTTTCCTTGAAGGGTAAATATATCAATATGTACACTCGCTGCCCTCCGCCAACTAGTGTGTGTGGGGGGGGGGATGTTAAGGGCGCGTACTGCTTATTTACCGTTTACCTGTGGAACTTTGAGAGACCAAATAAGTTTCCACAGACTTATGCAACATATGGGAATCTTTATTAAGGAAAAGTTTCGCGCCACAGTGGTTTCTTCAGTCCAATACAAAGCAGAGAGGGGGTAAGGAGATGTGTTCAGTGTATCACTCTTGTAGTGTGATGGACTGAACACAGATTCCAGGCAGAGGGACTGATTACCTCAAACTCATCCTCTCCTTACCCCACTCTGCTTTATATTGGACTGAAGAAGCCACTGTGTGGCGAAACGTTTCCTTAATAAAGATTCCCATATGTTTCGTAAGTGTCTCAATCTTCAACTACCACAAGAACTAAGACAACAGCTCTCACCATTATTACTATTGGCAGCACGATTCCCACATTCAGCAAGTACTAGTTCTTTGCCACAACCACCACAACTGCTTCCACTACTGTCATTACTACCACTAGTACTACCCCATTTCCTCCCTTCCCAGCCATACAACTATCATCATTATTAAAGTCACCGATACTATTACCTTGTCCTCTACTGTCCCTGTCACCACCACTTCTAAGCGATGCAAGAAGGTACATCAGACGACAATAGTAAGAGCGAGGCAGAGACTGAGGATATGTATACCACGTCAGCCATGGGGGCATTGGCCACCGAGCCTGCGAAGACACTAGCAAATATCCTGCTGGTGGTGGGACGTACGCCGTGTATGACTCTGGAAGTAAACACACGCATACGTATGAATGATCATTTTCACTATCTTGAAAATAAATAAAAGCACGCATGTAATTAAATACACAGAACCATACGCAGCGTGGAAATACGCTGTGGCTAACAGTAAATACGCATAAAAATGAACATACGTATTCTCAACCATGTAAATAAAAATAGAAACAAATAAGAGTTAATGGAAGACCTCTAGGCGGTACTGAGTTAGGAATACCTTCTCATAACAGGTGTACTATATATAACTAATCATGGGGAGCGCTAAATTCGTGGGATTATACAGCGCATGTGGGGAGGGGGGAATCGAAGGTATTCGGGCTCAATTCAGAAAACTGGAACACGGATTCAATTCCCTAGATAAAGAGCCCCTCATCAGCGCCAAGGAACCTCCCTTGAGGGGCTTATAACAGGTAGAGGCAGGAGAAATCCAATTTCGAAAGTACTTCCTAGGGATGAGAGAATTCCTGATTAACATACAATGGGAAAGGGAACTGGACAGAGAAACACTAGTATGGAATATGTGGGCAGGAAGTAAGGGGACGCAGAGAAGAAAATATCCAGAAAAATAAGCCCCATATTTTGAAAGATGAGGGGAGACGAGCAATACAAGTTAATGAAAAAAAAATTAAAAGACATGAAAACAGAAGCGAGCAGAAGAACGAGAAATGAAGATGTAAGGGTGAGAAGAGAAGCTTAACTAATTTACGAAAGAGACCAGTAAAAAGCCAAAACAACCAAAATTGCTGCAGAGCTAAAACAGAAGACAACAGTAAAAGACAAGATGAAACTAGAATGGCAAGAAATGCAGCTCATCAGAAACTACAAACTTCTCATAGGTAAACAAATCATTTAAAGTGTTTTCAGTGGAAATAGAGGCAACGCCAGAAGTAAAGGAATACATGTGCTAGACGCTACACATAACGGAAGAGGTAGTGAAGAAACTTAGTGAGCTGGATACAACAATAGCAATGGAACCTGATAAAGTGTCACCATGGATTCTACGAAAGGGAACAAACACTGTACAAACCGCTTGTAAATTCTACAATAATTCAGTGGATATGGAAGACTGCAAATTTAGTCCCAATTTTTATGAAAAGAAACAGGAATCTTTAATCTATAAGCCATTATCGTTGACATCCATACTATGTACGGCAATGGAGAAGATTACTGGCTTCGTAAAAAAAAGCTGCACAGGCTTAGAAATAGTAAATAGTCTCAAGCCTGTTGACAAGGCAGCAGAAGTCGGGCAAGTGTGTCAAGGGATGTGTGAACTGCATATTGTTTGGCAAGAGAAAAACAAAAGGAACAGGTAGGTATTACAGTAGATCAACGAGTACCTTATGGGAAGGAGACGAGAGGCATTTTGCAAGACGAGATGCTAGATTGGTTTCTTGTAACGACTGGGCTTGGTGAAGCAGGTACCGTCGTTGAGGAAAGGCCCTTCCCCCCACACTCTCTCACCCTTTTCTAGTTATAATCATGAGGGAGTGCTAAACCCGTAGGATCATACAGCGCCTGGGGGGGGGGAGATGGAAGGTATTCAGGCTCAATTCAAGGAACCTGAGCACAGATCCAATTTCCTAGATGAAGAGCCCCTCACCAGCGTCAAGGAACCTCCTATGAGGGACATCCTTTGCTAAACCTCCATCACCTACCCACCCATCCACACCATGCACCCCCCCTCATCCATATATGGTGCGGCTAGTGGATAACACACTTCCTCCCTACACCTGTTAAAACAAATTAGTTCTCAGCTTAGTTTCATCTCAACAGCATCTCCCCAACAGTTTCTTCTTGGCTCTTCTAATTTTCTCTGATCACCTTTTCCCTCTGCTTCTTTTATTAGTTTTTTTTTTTAAGTTTTTGCATTAGCTCAATATATTTTCTTTTTCGTAGGAGCTTGAGCTTCTCAGCTCACCATAGCTAACTGAAGAATAATGTTCCTCGAGCTTACTCTTCTCATTACAGATTTCTCTACCAGTCTGATCAACACATTTATGAGATGATCCACATTTTAGCTATGAACTGCAAATATCTGCTGTTTTAACCTGACGAGAGCAACCTTTCTAAGCTCTATTGTGTCACTATTATAAATTACCTGAATAAATTTCCCGAGAAATTCAGTAGCTAAAATATTTACAATTCATTAAAGACTGACGGAATCAAGTTGTGTAACTATGGTATCTAATACAAATGTATTATTATTATTATAATCAAGGGGGAAGCGCTAAACCTGGAGGATTATACAGCGCCTGGGGGGGGGGATGTGGAAGGCATTCAGGCTTAATTCGGGGAACTGGAGCACAGATCCAATTCCCTAAATCAAGAGCCCCTCACCAACATCAAGGAACCTTCCTTGAGGGGTAATACAAATGTAACTTGCCAAAATTTTTTAAGTTCCCTTTGAATGAAAAATACGTTACCTCTTGATGCATATCCCAATTACATATATTTAGAAAGCATTTCCTATTGACCTCTGCGAAAATCCGTAACTAATTTTAAATTTTAATATTTAATTTAATGTTAGGTTTCAAAGAAATCGCCTTTTTTTCCAACCAACCAGCTGGAGGCTAGGACCCTGGGTGGCTTTGAAAAGATTTGAGAGATATGAGTGGGAGGGGCTGGGTTTGACTGGTGTCGTAGGTACGGGAGTAAATTCTTGGGTATTATTATTATTATAATCAAGGGGGAAGCGCTAAACCCGTAGGATTATACAGCGCCCAGGGGGGGATGTGGAAGGCATTCAGGCTTAATTCGGGGAACTGGAGCACAGATTCAATTCCCTAAATCAAGAGCCCCTCACCAACATCAAGGAACCTTCCATGAGGGGAAATTCTTGGGTAGCTTTGGGTAGTGGTGGTTTTGATAAGGACTTTCCTTGTATGGGCCAGTAGGCCTTCTGCAGTGTTCCACCATTTTTATGGTCTTGTGTTCTTATCCCACCGAGGCAGGGTGACAAAAGCAAAAACAAAAGTATAAATTTATTAATTTACACAGAAGGGGCTTACTGGCCCCATGCTCCCGGCATTTTAGTGGTGGCCTCTTACGACACTCATGGCTTTCGGAGGAACAGTTCTTTTCCAAGTATATTTAACTACCTTAATTAGTACATTTCTAAAACCATTTTATTTTCCCCACCACAGTAACCTTTAAGCCCTGTAATCAGAAAAATGTATAGTTTCTGGCAAGTTTTCATAGTGGCGTTCCTTGTGTTAAGAGTTCATGCAGGTATTAATGTTATCCATGCAGTCAGAGACTCAATCGTAAGCACAGGAAATCCCTGTTCTGAGTTATTTAAAAATATATGAAGACTGACCATTTACCACAAAATGTACGATACCTCTAACAGTGAAATATTGTTCCAGTTTGTGTAACGTTTTTTTTCTCACTTTCCTAATGTATCACACTCAAATATAACATGGCGGTAATAATGCTGAAGTTTTGTTTTTTGAGAATTTTATAGAGATAAATTGAACAAAATACAGAATGGAAAAAAAAAATAGAATGCGATCCTTTATTGAATACGTTTTGCCCACAAAGTGGGCTTTATCAAGTCAGATTTTGTTTGTGACAATAGAGTCCTCTGTCAAAATCAATAAAGGATCACATTATCCTGCTTTTGTATATTTTTCAGGGAGAAAATTCTATTTCTTGGAATGGTTAGGAAATTAGAGTGTTTTTACACAATTAAAAAAAAAAATTACGTCAACCTCCAGCTTCATATTTTAACCAAAGGTCGTTTCGTAATTCATCCGTCTGATCTACAGACAATTCACGCATCGAAGCAGAAAAACAATAAGAGTGGATTGGGTGGGTGAGGACCTAAATCCACAAGAAGCGCCCCCGAGGGAAAAATAAGGACTCATTTTTTTTCAGTTCCTCAAGATTATCAAAACTAAGCGCTAAACCCAACTGGGTAAAGATCCACCTTATCTTACGAATATCTTAAGGACAAGAGAAAATGTATCGAAATGCCAACTTACCTCCGCCAGTCAACTTATTAGTACCAAAACAACGTTATTAGTACCAAAGCAATGTTGGATAAGGGTTGACATTACTGCTCTTAGAAGTTGTTTGGCAGTGAGTGTTTAAACGTTTTAATATTTAGTTTTTTATTTTCTCCAGTCAACTTTTTTCTTTCAGAGAACACTAGGAAAACATTACTGAAAATACTTGTACAAGTCATGCCACATTCCAGCTAGTTTATTAGGTTTAATATGTTAAGAATACTTACGTCTTTAAGTAAGTCACTCGCATAAAAAATGCTTAATTCCTTTAACGGAAACTTCAATAAACTCTCACCTGATGTATAAAGAGAAAGTATCTCTCGGTGCGTTGCCGTATCACATACTTTCTAGGAAAACAGTTATATTAAGTTCTGTGTAAGAGAGAGAGAGAGAGAGTCAGTCCTCACCCACCAACACGCCAGGTTGTACTGTTACGACACTAAACTCAGCCACTCACAGCAAGCCACTCAAACATCAACCTTTTTCTCGGTTTTGATTGGATGACTTAATAGTGTACCTTGTCAAACTACAGCAGTTAGCCTTTTTAAGTACCAATATACATAGGATGTGAGGCGCATTGAATATCTCACTACTTGCACCCCTCAAGGAAGGTTTCTTGACGCTGGTGAGGGGCTCTTGATCTGAGGAATTGGATCTGTGCTCCGGTTCCCTGATTTTTTTTTTTTATTTTATTTAAAACAATACAATACATTAAATAGATAAAAGAACACAGTATCAGTTCTTACACAGAATTATAAATTTAATTGTCAAAAGCACACAGACGTTTAACTTTGTGCTGACACAAACTGTCCCTCATCCCCTATGCATTATATCCCATGCACCTATGTTAAGCAAGATTTTATTTAAAACAGTACAGAACAGTTAATAAATAAAATAATACAAGACCTATCCGACAACTGATGTGATAACCTTCCATCGCCTAATGAGCCACACAACTCCGTGTGGCTTCCAACACCCCCCCCCCCTTTTACCCCCTATTCTAAATCAAACAGGTTTACCACAGCTCACGGACATATTGACATATATACATTAATATAACAGTTGTCATGCTTGTCCACAAAGTGTATTAAACGACCACAAGACTGCCTGAACAGTGTACTAACAAGAGTCATGGTTTAGATATATATCACAACAAACATTACATTGCTACAACATAAAAGGCATATAGCACACAAGTATTTCAATCCCCCCCCCCCTTGCATGTCCCCCCCCCTTGAATGTCCCACCCAAACCTATTCACAACCAGACATATAAATTATACAGTAAAGAAAAAGAATACAACATCGTAACACATTGATACAGTACATGTATATACACAACCCATTTCACAAATATCCTCAAGTAATTATCCTCAAGTAATTGTGCATACAAGAGGCCTCATAACAGCAGGTCCTGCACAAGTAACACTACCAGTGTTTTTATACATTGTGTATGCATAGGTATAAAATATATACCCAATACTTGACATAGAACATAAGGATGCTCCTCAAACCTCCACCATACAGACCCCACCCAATAATATCATACAACATATAGTCCAAGATTCATACACACAGCAGCAGCACATGCCACCTCAACCGCACCAGCGTACCTTAGGCGCACACAGGCGCAGGCAGCAACACCTCTAACCAGAATCTAACACTACTCATACTCCACAATTTGCAGACACATCTGAACAGCACATATCAAGCCACTTTCATCCTAACACTGGGCACATGCCCCTCTCTCAAGGAGCACGCTATCTGGTGCCCCCAGACACACACACCATTAACCGTCGCTGCCATCAAGCAGCAGACCTCATCACACCTTCCACGACGATTCCCGCCCCTGTCTAAACCCCCCCTCACACCTGGCTAAGGTTTCCTCCCTCGCTGCCCCACTTGTACTTTTGCATGCCCACTTGGGCCCTGGGGGGCCACGTTTGCCATGCTCTCCACGCACGACACCCGTGCCACCTGGCACCACCTGCTGTCGCTGCTCACCTCCACTAGCACACCGCCCCCCATCTACCGATGCTTTCTTCCCTGTTCGTTGAGCCGGCGTCAGGACGTCGTCAGAGTCCGACATTGCTGCAGCCCTCTTCCTCGTCCCAGCGTCCTCCTCCATGTTTGTGATCGGATCGTCCACACGATGAACCTCCACCACCACCTTCGTCTCTGCCTTCTGACGAGGGGTCACCACGTCCCCTCCAGCCCCACCAGTACCAACAACCTCCTCCTACTGCTGCTCAACCGCCACAGACATGATCTCCGGACTGGCCGTCGTCACAGCCGGGGAGACCACATCCGTAGATGAGAAAATGGTATGCAAAACAGACGCTATTGTCGCATCCAAGTCCTCCACTTCCACCGTCACCTGGTCCTCCCCGGAAGCCTGCTGTACCACCGGCGATGTAGGCGACTCGAGAGACGACAGCTCCAGATTCGACACCACCACTGGCTCCTCAATCTCCTCACTCCAAAACCGACCGTGGCCACCATCTCCTTTTCGTCCACGTATGGGAGCCTCCTGCCCATTGTCATTCGTTGATCCACCGGCCAGCCTTCTGGCCTGCCCGCGCTGCCCACACTCCGCTGCCATATGATCATAGTCACCGCAGAGGCGGCACGTCCGTCGTTGACCAGCATACGACACCATGACCTGTGTGCGGAAGTCCTCAAGGTACACATACGATGGTATGACCTGGCGTAGAGACATCTTAAGGGTAAAGGAACCGTCTGGGAGACCAACATACGCCCCAGCCACCCGCATGCCTTGTTTAGCCATGTGTACCACTCCGTATCTTCTGAAAACACTGTGGAGATCCGTTGCATCGGCCTCGAAGGGCACATTGCGCAGTTTCACCCACGTATATTGTCGAGAAACATTCACCATACGCACATGCACTTCAGGGGACACATCTACGCAGAGATCTTGGAATTGCTCAACCAGCTTCTCGTACACTGGCTCGTAGAGTAGTTTCACAAAAATTCGGTAGGCGCCATTTAATGCCACACCGTACAAATCCTTGTCCGCAATACCACAAGTGTCACGGATTATCTTGGGTAGCAAAACTTGTTCATTCTCAGGCGTAATCGCCCCCCGAACAAGCTGTATACCAACGGTATTCACCCGCCTCCTCACGCTGAATACCAAGACGTCACTGGATAGCTTGCTAGACTGTCAGCAGAGAGGTACGAGGCACGTCCACACTCCCTGGCAGCTAGGTCGCGAAATGATTTCTAGGAAAACAGTTATATTAAGTTCTGTGTAAGAGAGAGAGAGAGAGTCCTCACCCACCAACACGCCAGGTTGTACTGTTACGACACTAAACTCAGCCACTCACAGCAAGCCACTCGAACATCAACCTTTTTCTCGGTTTTGATTGGATGACTTAATAGTGTACCTTGTCAAACTACAGCAGTTAGCCTTTTTAAGTACCAATATACATAGGATGTGAGGCGCATTGAATATCTCACTACTTGCACCCCTCAAGGAAGGTTTCTTGACGCTGGTGAGGGGCTCTTGATCTGAGGAATTGGATCTGTGCTCCGGTTCCCTGAATTGAGCCTGAATACCTTCCATTCTCCCCCCAATGAGCTGTATAATCCTACGGGTTTCGCGCTCGCCCATAATTATAATTATATAATCACTACATGCAGTTAATTTACCTTAATCCTTTCTTTAGGGATTAACATATTAATCTGGTGACAAATTGAAGTCAATGGGATTTATTCATAATAACTCCTCCAATCAACATTCAGATGACTTTTATCGGTTAAAATTTATCCTTTCTTTCCTGAGTGCGTCTATTAATTATTTGTCAATTTCACTGATGGATTTGGGAAGTCAGTTTCCATGCGGAAGCTTGCGTATGCCTCGTCTGATTCGTTTTATATTTTCAACACATATTTATCTGTATTAGAAAATCATGTCTCACCCATTATAGTTTTGTTTGCGTGTATTGAGGTACAGGGGATACGGGGAATAACCTCACGGGATTTCACAGCAAGAGAAACACATCAAGCTTGGGAGAGGGGGATTAGGCGTTGATCTTGTCAGAGTTGCTCTCCACGGCTCCAAGGGAAAATGGGGTCCATTATGGCATGTTAAGGCGCCTTCCTACTCTCCCTGTTTCCACTGGATGTATTTAATTTTATATGGACAAGTGGGATACTTCACCATAGGTGGCAATCTGTTGTTTTGGCTTTCTTGAAATCATAGTGTGATCCTTTCCTATTCAGCAAGTGATATTTTGGGGGACGATCTTTGATAGTAGCCTAAAGTGGGCCTTTCGTGTACAGAAGCTCACAGTGTATGATCTGCCAACGTGAGACATTCTTGAGGTGCTTTCCCACCAAACCCAAGTGATGGATCGGTGGACGACACTCCTTGTGCCACACTACCTTGTGCCACACTGCCTTGTGTCAC
>NC_091346.1:16701331-16766331 GCF_038502225.1 Cherax quadricarinatus
ACTGGAGGATAGGAGAGATAAGGGGAATATGATAATGATATATAAAATATTGAGAGAAATGGACAAGGTGGACAGAGACAGAATGTTCCAGAGATGGGACACAGCAACAAGGGGACACAGATGGAAGTTGAAGACTTAGATGATTCACATTCACAAAGTTATCATGAAGTGAAATAGTCTTGGAAGTGATGTAGTGGAGGCAGGATTCATACATAGCTTTAAGAAGAGGTATGATAAAGATCATGGAGCGGGAAGAATGACCTAGTAGCGACCAGTGAAGAGGCGGGGCCAGGAGGTGTGATTCGACCCCTGCAACCGCAACTAGGCGAGTACGCACATGCGCACTCTCTCTCCTCAACTCTACTCCCACCCTCTCTAATCACCCTGCTTTGCACACACACACACACACACACACACACACACACACACGCACACACACGCACACACACACACACACACACACACACACACACACACACACACACACACACGCACGCACATACACACGTGCCATGGGTAATAAGAACGGGTTAATTAAAGGAGGAAGCTTGAGAAGTTAATCACCACAGGCAAACTTGGCGTATAACCTGGTGGCTCTATGTTCGTTTATAAATGCTAATTAACCTTCGAGGAATACTTCAGAATATTTTTTGGAATATTTACCAAAGACGGAATTAAGAAATATACACCCGCATCTTGGACTGGGACGCCGATATGGCTTTAGTCGTCAAAACATTAATTGTTCGAGACGAAATTATGGGGGAGGGGGGAAAGAGAAATATTAATGCAAATTCATATAAATTATATATCTTCATATGTATTTTTGTAACTTGGAGAAAATATTATACTCTGTCCCTCTAATTATTTATATAGAAAAATAGTCAAAGATACTATGTTACCATTTTAATGAATATATATATATATATATATATATATATATATATATATATATATATATATATATATATATATATATATATATATATATATATATATATGTTCTAGAGGTGGTACCTCCCTATATTTTCAACATACTATATAATATATATATATATATATATATATATATATATATATATATATATATATATATATATATATATATATATATATATACATATATATATATATATATATATATATATATATATATATATATATATATATATATATTGATACCATTTAAGATATCAAAATTCATTATACCGTAACATCTATTTTTCTTATGGAAAAATAGAAGATATTCGCTGCCCCAATATAATGTTACAGAGAGACGATGTTCAAGTCGTTTCAGGTAACTGCGAGATCTGTCTTCTGGACATACACAGTAATTGCTGCAAACATCATTAGCAGCCTGACCAAACTATGGGCATTCCAAGCCTTTCAATATTTTGCTAGAGAGGGAAGGGTGAAGTGGGAGAAGGGCTGTTGACCAGATTCCCCCCCTCTCTCTCTCTCTCTCTCTCTCTCTCTCTCTCTCTTGTCGATAAACTTGAACAGTTTATGCTGAGGTTTCCTCTCTTGACGGAATATTGGGTTCGCACTTGCATTTCCTGCTCCCGATCAGGTTATACTCTGTTTCAATGAAAGTCGAAGTGTTTTCTTGACTCCCTTGTCCCGCCCCACATGTTCCGACTTCCATGTCCCGACTTTCTTCTCCCCAGCTCTATCTTACCCCCAGTGATAAGAATGCAGTTGGAATTTCGACGTTTTGGTTCGAGAAACCAACAAAACAGCTAAGTGGAAGTGCCTCTTGACTTGCAAACGAAGGACATGCGTTCAGTCTTTGGTCTGTCGAAAGTATGAATTCTCCTTACCTCTGTTGCCTTCTTCCCTGTTTACCTATAAGTAATTAGGTACCTGTGTGTTAGGCTGCTGTAGTGAGGTAGCAACTTGAGCAGGACGAGACACAGGGACACGTCTCCTTATACCTGTTGCGTTTTTTTCACTTATCAGTAAGTAGCTACCTCAGTGTTAGTATATTGATATGGGTCGCATCTTGGTCAGAACAAGACGACTCACAGAACGCATGGGGTCTGAACCCATGGCAAGCTAGTTATAGAACTCGCTTCTGTGATTTATTTGTGGTCATGATATTACGATCTCGTGAGTCATCCAGAACGAGGAATATGGGTAGTCGGCCAACTCATGCTACCCTTATTCACGAAGCAGCAGATACGTATCAGATTTAAAAATCTGTTGTGGGTGGAATTATGGGGTAGCATACTTCAGAAATAGGTAGAGCTCCTGGCCTGTAAATGATAAAAAAAGGTTTTCCTTCCAATATATATAAAAAAATAAATGGGTGTGAAATACAACAATTCATGCAACAATACATATAGCATTCATTTGTTTTAAATCGATGTTATTTTTCCCTCTAAAAATTATTAATCATTCTCACAGATTTATCACCGAAATATTTTATCCTGTGGAGGTAAAATTTTTTACATGCCTGATTTGCTGAGTTATGTAACTTTACGGTTTGTACAGATAGTGATTATAAATACCATTAATAAGAATGTAATAATAATTTACAAAATAATTAATATAATAATAATAATAATAATAATAATAATAATAATAATAATAACAGCAATAAATATAAAAAGTTTTATAATAATTATGAAGATAATGGACACCTTCCTTACATAACTGCGTAAAAGCTGCAATTTTAAGTTCTCGGGGAGAGTAAATAATTCTTGAATAAATATGTTAATTAAAAACTATTGAGCTACTAAAATTAATTAATTAATATTGAGTTTCAGTTCTGCCAGTGATTGTTTGAAGAGTTTTCCTTTTTTTGGGTTATAATTCAATGGATTCTCTCTCTCTCTCTCATACATATATAAATATACATACATATATATATATATATATATATATATATATATATATATATATATATATATATATATATATCTGTGTGTGCACGCGCCTAAGAATATAGAAACAAACCATTTCTTTGCTAAATTAAATAGTCTAGCTTGTTCCATAAATTTTACTGCTGAATTTGAACAATATAACTCTGTCCCTTTTCTAGATGATTTAATTATTAAGGAAAACCATGATTTTGAATTTAAAATTTACAGAAAACCAACAAATAACTATATGTGCACTTTTAATCTTCACATCTTGATGGAGTTGAACTTTCTGTATTCTTATCAATGTTTTTGCAGTCCAGAGTTCATAGATGAAAAAAATCTTGAAGATTTATGAAATAGCTAATGATTTAAAATACCCAAAACACTTGATAAATCTTTTAAAATTGCTTGAAATACTTTTTACTATTCATGAAAGGACAGACAACCTTATTCAACTAAAAGTATGTTGGTTTCCCCTGACCATGAAAACTTTCTTGATATACCTTCTATGCTTAAGAATTTTAATACCAAAGTTGTATTTAAAAATCTTGATACAGTAAAATAACTTTTAATTAAAAAATCCCCCCCCCGAAAAACGCTGACTGCAGTGTCTACAAAATTCCCTGTAAAATATGTGATGAAGTTTATTACGGTCTTGAACTAAGATTGCAACATAAATATAACATTAGAACTGGACAAGAGTGTAATGCTCTGTTTATTCATGTGAGAAATTTTAACCATCCAATTGATTTTCAAAAAATCAGAAAAGATGTATCAAGCAGGTCTATGGCTGAGAGAAATATAATACAATCAAGATTAATAAAAAAACAGTTTTGAAATTAATATTAATATTGGTTTAGGATTATACAATTTAGACTCGATTATAATTAATAAAGATTTGGGAAGAATTTTAGATATATTAAATAAGTTAAAAATCTTAAAGCTTGGGAAGAATATAAGCTATGTGTAACTGGTCCTTAACCACCTCACCTGCATCATCATAAAAGGGTCAGGTGTTGTATTTTGACCGTGAAGTGTAATCTTGCCTCTATATGCCTTTTGCTAATCTTTTATTTTTATAGTTCCTTGATAATGCGAGAAATCAAGAAAGCGCTTGGAAGTTCATTATTCTTTTCCCAATGGTTGGACTGCATACTGTGATATCTACTGTTTACTCATATATATAATGTGTGTGTGTGTGTGTGTGTGTGTGTGTGCAGTAAGATCAAATCAATTTAGCCAAATCCAACACACACACTCAACCTTACACTCTCACACACCCTCACGCACGCTCATACATACAAACACGAGCCAACAGATCGATGCGAGCCACGTTAATTTATTCAGTCACATCTCATGCATTAAACACTAGTCAGAACGCATCGTCAACAACGCCGCCAATGGTATGTAATCCTTGTTTCATGTTCAGGGCTCCACCCACGGAGTAATTTATCTCTCATCATATTTTTCCATTCTATTTATTTCATCATCTCGTATTATCTAATTATTTTTAATTATTATTATTATAATCAAAAAGAAGCGCTAAGCCACAAGGGCTATACAGCGCTGCAGGATAGGGAAGGAAGCGAGGGTATTGGATGGCAGAAGGGAGGAGGGATGATCAGTAGGTTACAGAAAACAGCGGGGCAGGGGATAGTACGGGGGAGAGGGTAGCAAGAGATTGAAGTAGAAAGGGCTTGAAGGTATCAGAATTTGTGAAGTCAGTTGTTGTCAAAAAGTCAATGAGAGTCTGGATGAAAGGTGGGTCCATCAGCGAGAAAGGAAGGTAAAGAGAGAGCAGCGGAGCGAAGACGACGACGGAGGTAAATTCTGCGTGCTCGTTGATAAAGTGGGCAGTCCAACAGAATGTGGCTGACTGATAACGGAACTTGGCAATTCTCACAGAGAGGAGCAGGGCGCCTCTCCATGAGATATCCATGAGTAAGACGAGTATGGCCAATGCGAAGACGGGATTATTATTATTATAATCAAGGGGGAAGCGCTAAACCCGGAGGATTATACAGCGCCTGGGGGGGGGGATGTGGAAGGCATTCAGGCTTAATTCGGGGAACTGGAGCACAGATCCAATTCCCTAAATCAAGAGCCCCTCACCAACATCAAGGAACCTTCCTTGAGGGGTGCGAAGACGGGAGAGAGTAGTCTCCCAACCTCGACACTGGTGATAAGAAGACGGCCAGTAACCTATACTCGGTTTAATAGATTGAAGTTTGTTGCCGAGCATAGTAGACCAACGTTGTTGCCAACGGGTGTGAAGGTGGGAAGATATTGCAGCAAAATAGTCCGTAAATGGAATACCTCTACATGAAACTGGTAGGTCATGTACTGCGGACCGCGCAGCAGTGTCTGCCTGTTCATTGCCCTGTACGTCAACATGAACAGGGACCCAACAAAAAACAATATCTTTATGCTTGGTAAAGATGCGGCGTAGCCAAAGTTGGATACGGAGGACTAAGGGGTGAGGTGTATCAAATTTCTGTATAGCCTGTAAAGCACTAAGGGAGTCTGAGACAACCACAAATGATGACAGGGATAGATGCAATACGGATAAGTGCTGTAAGGATGGCATACAATTCAGCAGTAAAAATACTAGCCGAAGATAGTAAATGCCCTTGTACGACGCTGTCCGGAAACACTGCTGCGAATCCTACGCCGTCAGAAGACTTAGAGCCATCTGTGTACACAGCAATGGCATGAGAATGAGAGTGAAAGTGGTCAAGAAAAAGAGAGCGGGAAGTGACCGTAGACAGTTGGGCTTTCGAGCAAGGGAGAGAGAAAGAACAGACTCGAACAGCTGGAACTTCCCAGGGGGGTAGGGAAAAGTGAGATGCTACATGTACATAGAAAGGTGGTAATTGAAGAGAAGACAAGAGCGAATGAAGGCGAAGAGAGAAGGGACGGAGTAAACAGGGGCGGCGAACAAATAAAGAATGTCTACTAATATCAGTGACCATTCTATAAATGGAAGGATTGCGGAGAGCGTACATAGTAGCGAAGGGAATGGGCATCACGGCGATCGGATAAGGATGGAACGTTCGCTTCTGCATAGAGGCTCTCGACAGGGGAAGAGCGAAAAGCACCAAGGCATAAACGTAATCCTTGGTGATGAATGGGGTTAAGGCTAAAGAGAGTAGCAGGAGATGCCGCTGAATAGATCTGGTCACCATAATCAAGTTTCGATAAAATAAGGGTGGAATGTAGGCGAAGGAGGGTTCGACGATCAGCTCCCCATGAAAGATGAGCAAGGGTTTCAAGAAGGTTCAGCCGGCTGTGACAAGTTGCCTTCAGAGAGGTAATGTGAGGTTTCCAGGATAACCTACGATCAAAGAGGAGGCCCAGAAACTTGACTGTATCACGTTCAGGGATACGGGAGCCATAGAGGTACAAAGGATGATCGGAGATGACAGAGAATCTAGTGAAAGTAATTTGGTGGGTTTTAGTGCTGGAAAATTTAAACCCACGTGTGGTGGCCCAATTGGAAACACGGTCGACTGCATGCTGGAGAGAAACTGTAATAAGGTGACAGTCAGCGCCTGCACAGGCAATAGCGAAGTCATCAACATAGAGTGATGACCAAATATTTGATGGAAGACTAGAGGCCAAATCATTAACAACAAGGAGAAAAAGTGTTGTGCTCAGAACACATCCCTGGGGGACACCTTCAGCTTGGATAAAGTCCGGGGAGAGCACATTATTAACCCGAACACGGAAATGCCTGTCAGTTAAAAAGTTCTTAAGGAAGGATGGTAGATTGCCTCGAAGGCCTAAGGAGTGGGCTTGGGCTAAAATATTATACCTCCAAGTTGTGTCATATGCCTTCTCAAGGTCAAAAAATATGGCAATAACTGAGTGGTTATTCGCAAAGGCATTACGAACATACGTATCCAAGCGTAGTAAGGGGTCTATGGTAGAACGTCCCTTACGAAAACCATATTGACGAGTGGAGAGACTGTTGTGTCTCTCTAAATACCACACTAAACGTCTATTTACTAGGCGTTCCATCACTTTGCAAACTGCACTGGTAAGAGCAATGGGACGATAGTGGGAGGTTTCATGTCCCGTAGTGCCTGGTTTGCGGAAAGGGAGAACAATGGCGGATTTTCACAGCTGTGGAAGAACTCCTTGTGACCAAATAAGATTGTAAAGGCGTAATAGGACTGCAAGGGCTGACTGATATAAATGTTGTAGCATACGAATATGAATGTCGTCAGGCCCAGCTGCCGATGATCGGCAAGCTGAGAGTGTTGCCTTCAGTTCTTGAAGTGTAAAAGGCACATTATACTGTTCTTCTCTGAGAGAAGAAAAGTCCAAGGGTGCTAACTCTCTGGCAGACTTTGAGGAAAGAAATGAGGGGCATAGATGGAGTCCCTGAGAAATACGGACCAGATGATTGCCAATTTCATTGGCAACATCTAGTGGGTTTGCTATATCAACACCGGCAACCCGCAGAACAGGAGCCGGGTCAGGAGAATATTTACCACTCAGTTTTCGTATTTTTTTCCAGACTGCACTCATAGAGGAAGCAGAGGTGATGGTGGAGACATAATCTCGCCAGCAAGTGCGTTTAGCGTCACGGTTCTATTGTACTGGTACCTGCCCCATGCAGCGCATTTCAAACGTACTGCACGAGCACAAGCAGGAGACCACCAAGGCACGCATTTCTGAGAATGCCTGCCTGAAGTTTGGGGTATAGAATGAGAAGCTGCGGTTAAAACGGAGGACGAGAAGAGGTGTAAAAGCTCATCGACGGAGGATGAAGAAGGAACCTCTCTAAAAACAGTTAGGTGTGAGTAAAGGTTCCAATTTGCCTGATCAAATTGCCAGCGTGGGATGCGAAGAGGTGGTGAATATGAAGGGGAAGTAAGAATGATTGGGAAATGATCGCTGTCATGTAAGTCCGGAAGAACAGACCAAGTGAAGTCTAATGCGGCAGAGGAAGAGCAGACTGAGAGATCGATGCAAGAGAGAGTGTGAGCCCGAGGATCAAGATGGGTGTGAGTTCCTGTATTTAAAACATGGAGGGGGTGGGTGGCAAGAAAAGCCTCTAACTGAATGCCACGGGAATCACAGTGAGACCCCCTCCCCAGAGGAAATGGTGGGCATTAAAATCACCAAGTAACAGAATCGGTGGCAATATCCGGAATAGATAATGCCCAAGAAGGAGAGAGATATAAAGAACACAGCGTATACCACCTATGCAAGTGGATATGGGCTGCTGTGTAATGCAGCGAAGTACGAATAAATAGCTGATGGTACGGAATATCAGTGCGTAGAAAGGCACTTTCATTAAAGGTCCCATCAGGAAAAGGATCTGAAGAATACAATAAATTATAGCCTGAGATGGGAGAGATAACAGCAGAGTGTAATTTTGGTTCCTGTAAGCAAACACCAACAGGGGAAAACTGGGAGAGTAACATCTGAAGCTCACCCCGATTACCCCTGAGGCCGCGTATATTCCACTGTAAATAGGCCATGATTGGCAATGATAAAGATACCTGAAATCCGCAGGTAAGGGTTCCTACGGACTAGAGGGGTTAGAAAAGTCCACATGCGGAGGCAGTGGAAAACGTTCAAGCAGCGAAGGAACGGTGCGCTGTGAAGAAAGGAGTTGCGCAGATGGAGTAGAGGAGAGAGAAGGAGCGGAGGGTGGATCAGTGTCCATTGATGGTTTGGTCTCTGCAATATATTCAGAGATTGCTTCAAGTGTTTCAGAATTCAGAGACGTCGTATGGGAGACAATATTGGAAATGGTAGAGGGAGGATGAGTAAAGATTGGAACTGTAATGGACTGTACCAAGGTAGGGGGGGGCGAAAGGGTGGAGGGAACTGGAGAAGCGTGGAAGGGGACAGAAGAGGCAGAAACCTGGGAGGTGGCAGAAGAGGAAGAAACTTGGGAGTGAACAGGGGAGGAAGGTACAGTACGAGGAGGAGGGTGAACCTCTACACTTGTAACAGAGCCAGTGAGAGGGAGAGAACCAGGTACAGAGACAGGGAAGGGAAAATGAGGAGGTGGAAGATGGGTAGGAGGTGTTAACGGACCTTTTTTGACTTTTGAGAAGTAGAGGGACGATTGGGAGGAGGTGTCATACGAGATCTCGTCGCTACTGAGGCTTGTGAGAGAGAACACGAAGAAGCGAGATCAGACTGAGACGTTGAAGTAGGGACGTCTGAGCCGAGGACAGCAAAAGAATTAGCTACAGGAGTGACTATGGGAGAGGTAACCACAGAGGTGGGTGCAGAAGATGGGATACCAGAAGTGGGGGGACGTTTTGAAACACGGGAATAAGAAACACGAGGTAGTCTCCCTTGGAGGCGGAGATGAGAAACTGCCATGGCATAAGGGAGACCTTCTGCCTCTTTGAGGTAACGGACTTCCCGCTCGTTTAAGTAGACTTGACAACGGCGAGAGTACGAAGGGGGAGCCTCATGACAATTAAGGCAAGAGGAAGGTCGATTGCAAGACGTATTAGAATGGTCATCAGCACCACAGACTGGGCATTCGGCGATAGATCTGCAATATTTCGCTGGATGGTCAAATCGCCAGCAATTTCTACACTGTTGCGGTGTAGGGATCACCTTTCAAACTTGTAACCGATGTCCTGCTACATAAACTGAGGATGGGAGTTCACGGCTGTCAAAAGTTAAACGAGCCACATTGCTAGGGTATCGTCTCCGCCAGCGGGCAGGAAGAACGTGTCTACCTTGAGGATTGAGAGATCTTGGAGTTCCAGCTGTTCAAGAATGTCAGTGCCACATGTCTGGAAATTTTGTTGAACTATGGTATGGGGCAGAATGACGGTACCACTACAAGAATTGAGGGAATGATGCTTTTCAATAGTGACAGGAACAGTATCGATATGGGAAAGACGAGGAAGCTCTTGAGCCTGGGTAGCATTCTGTACGGTGATGATGCGCGCACCGCTCTTAAGAGCATGAAAAGAAATATCTTTACCAACATGGCGTAGGAGTGCCTTGCCAATACTGTGGTCAGAAAGATAGGCAGTAGAGGAAGTCTGTCGTAAAGTGAAGAATTTAGTCCATTGTGCAGTCTGAAACTGAGCGTGGAAAGGTAGTGAAGGACGTGTCGATCTTTTCTGAGAAGAACGAGAAGGTGGAGAAGTATCATCAGCAGGTAATTGTCGTTGGCGTTTAGGCGTGGGACCAAAGTTGGTCCGACGTGGAACGGGCCGGCGATTCGATTCGAAAATTGCTGCACCGTAGAGGGAGAGGCCGGAAGCATAGTCAGAGGAGAGCGAAGGTCAGATAAATCGAAGGAGTCAGTCGAGGCCTCAGTACCTGAAGCGGGTGAGGAAACAGCACCGGCAAGAGGTACAGAGGCATGAGGAGTGTCCGAAGAGTGGTCCAAAGACGAGGCGGGGTCAGAACGGGGTGCGGTATCAAGAAGGGGCCCAGGGGTAGGAGGTTCATGGACTAGGGCTGCCATGGTTAGGTTACTTCTTTCTTTTTGTTTTTAAGAAAAAAAAAGAAAGAAGAAAAGAAAATAAAAATAGAAAAAAGAATAAAAAAAGGGGGGACCGGGGAGGGATAGTTCCTAGGAGGAATGCAAGGGCCAGAAATCTCCCTCCGCGCCCAAGAGGACCTCAGCACCGCAAGTAGCGCAGATGCAGCATGGAACCCGTGCCATACCCTACCCATCATGCCAGTAAACCGGCAATCCGGGATAGCAACCTCACATCTGCTGAGCTACCTCGGTGGACAAAAGAGAGGGCGGCTGGAAATCCGCCACAAAGCATACCTCCTTCGGCCACCACCCCCGGAATCCGAAAGGTGGCTTCCAGAGATACACCCGTCGCCCGAGAGACACCCAAAGCAGCCCTCCGGGATACCGGAGAGGGATCAGGACATTCCCAGGCAATCCAGATTCCACGGCAAACTACGCCACCGCCAAGAACCTCAACGGAATGGGATGGACCCCGGTACCCTTTCCCCTACCTAGGAACTAGCGTGCCTGTGGGAAAAAAAAAAAAGGCCAAAAAGGAAGGGCAAAAGGGAGGGGTGGGGAGGAGGAAAGGAAAAAGGGGAGGATGGGGAGGATGGGATAGGGAACGGGGGATTGGGGGTAATTAGGTTCGGTCTGAGGAAGGAGACCGACAGGTCTAATTCCTCAGACCAAGAGCCTCTTCACCACGCCAAGGAGCCCCCCTTGAAGAGGTAATTATTTTTAATACCTTCTCTTCTACTCTCATGGCAGTGATTTGATGCTTGGGAAAGACTCTTAATCAAATAAATTAAAATTAGTCTTCCCTGCTGGCATTAATCGAGATTACCTCCATGTCCTCAGGCGAGGTATGACCCTTTGAGCTTAATACCTCCCTCTGGCAATTACATTATTAATTCCATCAGCAATCCCAGTTGTTGCTAATCATCAAGGGAAATATCCTACTAATGATTCACTTCTAAAAATATAGATTTTTTATATGATTTAATGGGATAATTTTAATTGGTTGTTAAAGTGGGTGATTCTAGAGGATTGATTAAACAGATTTCTATGAGTATTGGTCTAAGAGGAATGTGAGGGAGGGCTTACGGGAGAGCCGAGGACTGTCTTGGTCCTTCCTCTCCTTTTTAAAAATTCTTTCGTATTACATAGAGGACTGAAACCCCCATGGACAGCATAGGTTACACTGGCCGGGTCTTCCCACGCAGCCTTGGTTGTGTTTGCAATGCATGGCTGACCCTCAAGACAGAAGGGATAATGTTGATCCAGCCTAATTGACCGGCTGGAATTTAATCGACTAGCATCAAACAGGGCTTGGGAAAGATAGACTCTGAGATCCATGGGGTCGGTTCAGGTTATCCTCGAGAGGTACACGGAAAACAATATGAATAATTAAAGAAACTCTCTGCGACTTTACTTAAATTTGGATTCTGTCCAACTTTAAATTCTGTTTTGAACGTACCGGATAAAGTCGCTAACGTGGCAGCCAAAACTAAAATGCCACACAACAAATTAAGCATTGTGTAAATGGCTGAGCTGGTGAAAAGCAAACAATAATAAAAAAAATAATAAATCCATGTGTCACAGGGCCTGATTAACTCCAGAATTTAAAACATACCTTCCTTTATTCTAGGGCTCTAAGAACAATACCAGTTTAGCGCTTGTTTTATGATAAGTTAAAAATATTAACACCTGTTGTTAGGTAAGACACATATGCAACAGTTAGGTATCTTTATTTCGAAACGTTTCGCCTACACAGTAGGCTTCTTCAGTCGAGTACAGAAAAGTCGATAGAAGCAGATACTTGAAGATACTTGAAGACGATGTAATCAGTCCATCACCCTTAAAGTTTTGAGGTGGTCAGTCCCTCAGTCTGGAGAAGAGCATTGTTCCGTTGTCTGAAACAATATTGTTTCAGACTATGGAACAATAAAGATACCTAACTGTTGCATATGTGTCTTACCTAACAATCTGTCGGTATTTTATACCATTTCAATGTTCATATTAACACCTACAAAATCACAACACCCACTTTTCCCATTGTCTCAGGGAGTCATATTATTATCTATTTCCTCTATCTTCCCACTTCCAAATTTGGTTGAGAACATTTCTGTATCCATGTACTCACTATCCTTAAAATCCTTATGAGTTCAATAGTCAAAATTTCTATAAAATTTATTATGTTCCTTGCAAAAATATAAATCCGTAGAGGCTATGTACATCTTTGGAAGTCGGAAGCATTGGTTTGCTTCAAGGGAAGCGTTGCTTCCTTTCCCATGGATCAAGAGGCTTTCAACAGCTTCGAGTTAATGTTAGTTTTCATGCTTGGGAACTATTTTCTCAGCGCTTTTTTCCCCTCTTCTGCTTCAGATTTTTGTTTTATCTCGTCTCTAAGTAATTGCAGCTCCATGTTTGTGTTGTATTTTACAGCTCCGACACTCAGAATAAATTAATTTAGTAAGTCACTTTTCAAGCACAACCTAGTCTTCTACACTCTCTCTCTCTCTCTCTCTCTCTCTGGAGGACAGGAGGGTTAGGGGAGACATGATAACGACATACAAATCACTGCGGGGAATAGACAAGTGGGACAGAGACAGGATGTTCCAGAGATGGGACACAGCAACAAGGGGTCACACTTCTAAGTTGAAGACTCAGATGAGTCCTCAGTCGTAGTCAGGAATTGGAATAGTCTAGCAAGTGAGGTAGTGGAGGCAGGAACCATAAATAGCTTTAAGACGAGGTATGACAAAGCTCATGGAGCAGGGAGAGTTGACCTAGTGGAGTTCAGTGAGGGACGGGGGCGGAGCCAGGAGCTGAGTCCCGGCCCCTGCAACCACAATTAGGTGAGTACTCTCTCTCTCTCTCTCTCTCTCTCTCTGAGCGTCCTACATAACATGCTCTGCTGATCATAATATTAGCAAGCATGTAGGAATTATCTCCACTCATGCTGGTCTAGTTTAGGAACAAGATTTTTGTTTTTCTTGCTGCTATCATTACATCGTGTGAAAATTCGTTCGATGATTATGTATATGTCTTGCCGAACATGTAAAACTTGCGATTTTGCCTTAAATAGCAAAGCTCTTCATGCCGAATTAGGCAAGCGAAAATTTGCGTATGCAATAATTTCGCAAAAAATCATCCTGAACCTAACGAAAAAAAATATATTTCATTGTGTCTGTTTATTATTAAATTATTGTACACTTATCTAAAATATATTTAGTAGGATTAGGCTAAATTAAATTGCGCTTGTTACAATAAGGTTAGGTAAGTTTTCTAAGGTTCTTTTGGTACAAAATTATTAATTTTTACATTAACAAAATGAAAAAAAATATATCTTAAAACGTATAAGAGAAAATTTTAGAAAAGACTTAATTTTAATTGACTTCTTGCTAATTGACCAGTTTTACCTACTCGGTACGACTTACATACATGCATATATATATATATATATATATATATATATATATATATATATATATATATATATATATATATATATATATAGATATATATATATATATATATATATATATATATATATATGTGTGTGTGTGTGTGTGTGTGTGTGTACATAACTCTGAAAATAGATAAACAGATAACCTACAAAAATTAGTTATACGCATACCCAGGCAACCATTGGAAAACTTAAAAAAAAAAAAAAACTTCAGTTAGGGAAATAGGCAATCCCGTTGGGCCTGATTCAATCACTGCCTTAATTACTTGTCCATAAAATCCTACAACTGGGAAAAAGAAGAGCAAAAAATGGGGAATTTAAGTTTGTGTAGAGAATACTTGGGTTAATGTTTACGTTTTTAACATCTGGGCGAAGAAGAGAGAACAATAATTAATCGAAAAATTTGTACGCAGTTTGAATACCAGTTAGAATATATGTACTGATACTGAATTATTAAATATCTCCAGGATGTGAAGGATCAGGATAATTGTTGCTGTTGTTGTCGCCGCCGCTATTGTCACTGTTGTTGTCATTTCAGTATCGAAACAATGGCTCATGGATTAAGAGACTTATATACATACACAAAAAAGGAGGGTAGACTATCGTTATTGTTTAAGTTAATTTTCACGAGCGCCATGCTGGTCACTGTATCAATCTTATTTTATTATTGCGTGTTTATTGTCTTCGTTTCTCCCTTTGCGTCTCCATAGTTCATCCTTTCAGTCCTGTTTATTCGTACCTCTCTCTCTCTCCCCCCCTTCGTTAAAGTGATTCTTTTCAGCTGTGAGTTTTTCCCTTCGTCCCTCTCACTTCTTGTGATATTCTCCTTCATTTTCTTTCTATCCTTCAACACATATTTCTTTATATAACGATGATTATTTTTTATCTTATATTTTTCTTTACCAATATATACTCTGGAAAATAAAATATCTGACGACGTTTCAGTCGGTTTTACCTCATTATCAGGTCATAAACGAAACGTCAAGGGCGTCCTCTCTACTGTGCAGGTTATCTGTAAAAGAAATTCTGGCCACAGTACTGTGACTTGCATTCTTCACAGTTCTCTCTAAATGTTAGTGTAATAAGACAGCCCAATATTCCTCTCTCTTTTCAAGCCTTTTAACTTTTGTTGGTTTATTAGGTTTAAAGCCCTAGCTTATATTAGTTTATTCGGTTTAAATCCTTCGTCAAGGATGCTTTAGTATATACTATAGGAATATAGGAATTATAGTAACTCTGTGTATAGTATATTCTCTGCAATATGTCGTGCAAAATAGGCAAAACTTGCGATTTACATTATATATATATATATATATATATATATATATATATATATATATATATATATATATATATATATATATATATATATATATATATATATAAACAACATATGGTCAATTACAAGATCTCATTACAGCCTCATTCCCAGAATATAATCTTCTCGTTCTCTTGCCAGTAACTTTTAAGTAGAATGTTGAGGCATTCTCCCGTCTAGCAATCCCTTCTGATTTGCATACAGATGATTGTGCAACTGAATACAAATTTGACTTCGGTCTCTTGTATAAATCTGGGGAGGAGAGTTCATGAGATATTGATAAAGGAGAGGTAGGCAATACTGGCTGCAATTACGTTTTTTGAAGTGTTAAATCTGAGGCATTGAAGAATTATCAGTGAGCAACTTGGAACTGTTGGTCGTAATAGTGGAACTATTGGTCTGAGTGCTGGAAATGTTGTGGGTATTGTTGGTGTGACTCTGGATGTGGTAGTGAGAATTTTGGTCGTGCTGGTGTGAGTTTTGTACGTGCTGGGGTGAGGTGTGAACGTGTTGCTGTGAGCTTTGGACGTGTTGGTGTGTCTTGGACGAGCTGGTGAGGGAGCAATAGTAGTGAAATAAAGGTGGATAGTCCCTCAGCCTGGAGATGAGTTTGGCTCCATGATCTGAACTATTCTCCAGGCTGAGGGACTGACCACCTCAATTACTTTTTCTCCAAGGGTGATGGACTGATTACATAATCTTTATTTCACTACACCTGCTCCCTCTGTATCTGACTGAAGAAGCCTACTATGTAGGCGAAACGTTTCATCAATAAAGATACCCAACTGTTACACATATGTCTTAATCATCTTTTCTGTTATTGTTGGCTTGCGTTCAGGACGTGTTACCTGGAGTATACCTGGAGAAGGTTTTAGAGACTAACGCCCCGGCGGCCCGGCCCGTGGGAGTTTTATTTGCTTTTGTCATTTATTTTTGGTGTATATTTTGAGTTTGATATTTTTATGGACTAGAAATTTAGAAGACTGGATGAGTAGTTGACGCTAAGTGAGACCTCTTGAGGTGATTTACACACAGTGTTTACATTACCTAATCTGCAAAACAAGCCACAAGTGGGTAAGATATGCGCTCAAGGCTCCGGTGCTTCACGAGGAGCTTTACAATGGACGAAACTGAGAAATGAAATGGAAAAATCTCAGGGGTTGAAGAAATGCATGAAATCTCCACCGTCAAGGACACCATGAAGCCCGTGATGAAGGAGACCATACCACATCAGACAACTCCAGAGACTTCTCTATTTCATTTCTCGATTTCCTCCATTGCAAACCGCTGACGAAGTACTGGTCACAGTGAGAAAGGCCTTAAGCTGCTATTTCACACCCCTTTGTATCACGTCTCACGTTTATTGATGATTTGTCTGCGACTGTTTGCATAATTTACTCTGTAAACGCATTGGTGTTGGGATACATCAAGGGGAGGATCTCCTGCTGCCTGAAATGGTTTTATGATTAAATTTGTAACTCTAAGGTGCCTCTGACGTTTCCCCTTTGGTGAATAATGTTAGAATCTACGCATTCGAAGTGTGTTTGTATATGACTGTGTGTACTCACCTATCTGTATTCACCTATTTGTGGTTGCATGGGTCGATTCATAGCTCCTGGTCCTGCCTCTTCGCTGCTAGGTCCACACTCTCCCTGCTCCGTCAGCTTTATCGAATCTTTTCTTAACGCTATCTATGGATCCTGCCTCCACTACATCACTCTCCAGATTGTGTGTGTGTGTGTGTGTGTGTGTGTGTGTGTGTGTGTGTGTGTGTGTGTGTGTGTGTGTGTGTAAGAGAGAGAGAGAGAGAGAGAGAGAGAGAGAGAGAGAGAGAGAGAGAGAGAGAGAGAGAGAGAGAGAGAGAGAGAGAGAGAGAGAGAAGGAGAGAGAGAAGGAGAGAGAGAAGGAAAGAGAGAAGGAGAGAGAGAAGGAGAGAGAGAAGGAGAGAGAGGAGAGAGAGAAGGAGAGAGAGAAGGAGAGAGAGAAGGAGAGAGAGAAGGAGAGAGAGATGGAGAGAGAGATGGAGAGAGAGATGGAGAGAGAGATGGAGAGAGAGATGGAGAGAGAGATGGAGAGAGAGATGGAGAGAGAGATGGAGAGAGAGATGGAGAGAGAGATGGAGAGAGAGATGGAGAGAGAGATGGAGAGAGAGATGGATTGGCCTCACACATGCACTTTGCTTTGCATTGGAAATTTTCATTAAATAGATAAATTAATTTAGCTTAAAGGTTATGCATTGCTCTTGCTGTTGTTCCTGTTTGTTCTTGTTGTCGTTGCTGTTGTCGTTATTAAAGATATTATTAGTGATGTTTATGGTAAAAGTAGATGTTGCAGTTATGGTAATCGTAATCGTGTTAGCGAGTGTAGTTATCAGTTAGGACGCTGGTGGTGTTTGTAGTGGATGGGATAATTGTGGTTGTTGGGGAGGGATGGTGTCTAGAATGGTAATTGTTGTAGTAATAGTGTTGGGGATGAGTTAAGATGGTGAATGTAGAGATGGTAATGGTGAGGGGTTGCATGGTGGTGGCTGTACTGATGGTGACTGTGGTGTTAGTAGTGAAGGTGGCGCCTTTGGTGGATGAATATCACAGAGGAGAACAGTGTATAAAAGTGAGACAGAAAGTGAGAGAGAATGTAAGAGAGAGAATCAGAGATTAACTCAAACAGCTCAAAAGCTCTTCAAGTGGCTTGTATACAAAAAATGTGTATGGAGTGCTGGGGGATGGGGGATCGAACCAGCGATCTATAACTTGCAACCCCCCCCCATGTATACCGACTTAGCCACAGAGTATACATTAGATATAGATGTGCATAATCCAACCTGTTGCTCTGTCAAATTTTATATAGAAATCCTGACATATGTCTTGAGTTATAGACAGGATTGATAGGATGGCTGGAAGTATAATGATAATCATGAGGGAGCGCTAAACCCGTAAGATTATATAGTGCATGTGAGGGGGAGGGGATGGAAGGCATTCAGGCTCAGTTCAGGAAACTAGAGCACAGATCCAATTCCCTAGATCAAGAGCCCCTCACCAGCGTCAAGGAACCTCCCTTGACGGAAGAGGGGGGGGGGGTATGGCTGGAAGGCTGAGTGCCTCAACAGGCAAAAAGTTCCAGCAAGGTATGGAAGAGCAAAGACTCTTATGGCACAGTGTGAGCAAAACAAGATTAGAGGAGATATATTCACTACATGCAAGGTACTAAGAGGCATTAACATGGTTTACTAGAGCTAAAAAAAAAAAAACACGGAACGGGTGGAATTTGAATCCATAGCAAGTGAGTTCTAAAACTCCAGGTTAGTGTGTGAGCCACTCTGATATCTGTCTCTAGCAAGATTCATCCAACTAGGTATATTTCTATATAACACAGGAAGGTTAGCATGGGTTCAAACCCCACCCATTCCGTGGTTTGTTTGTAGTCGTGTTATTACCATTTCGTGTCATAGATTGTATATGAAAAGATCGGAAGGAAAAGTGGAGGAAGCAGCGTAACAAGACATGAAGAGAAGTTGAACAGTAAATGACACGTAGATGTATAAAGAGACACTTCCTTATCTCGTTTATCCCTGTCTCTCCCTTAGTACCTCATTACTCCATTTTCCATCTCTCTGCTCCTTATCTATCTCTCTCTTATCTCTGCCTCCCTTCCATCTCCATTCCAGACCTCTGCCTCAGTTATTTTTATCCTAATTAGCCCTGTCACTTTCATCTGCCTCTTCACTTTTTCTTGCTTATCTCAACTTCTTTTGCCTCTCACTTTTTCACTGCCATCATCATTCTTCCTTCATTCTCCCCTCCCTACCCCCCCACCCTTCCTCACATCCTCCTCACTGCAATCTCAAGGGGGTTGTAGTAATGTCCTCCTCACTCCCATTTGATCTGGTAATGTCGCAAGTAAAAATGTTGCTGTGGGTCAGCTGGACGTGTGTGTGTGTGTGTGTGTGTGTGTGTGTGTGTGTGTGTGTGTGTGTGTGTGTGTGTGTGTGTGTGTGTGTGTGTGTGTGTGTTAATTGAGTAGAGTTATGCACGTAGTGTCCTGTTTTTGATAGTTATTTCATCTTATGCTTTATTTTAACTTCCCGTAATTGTACTACTTACTACAACGATATTAATCCAGGCTATTGTTTTTTTGCCACTTTTTCTATGCTTACAATTTTTTTTTTTCCATTCAGCTTTATTTTTTTCAATTATCAGCTGTGTCCTCTTGTCCGTCCACCCTTCCAGGTTGGTGTCATGAGGCGGGTAAAGGTTCGTTATTTATGAAACTGGAGCTGCCCTCCTCTTCCTCAGATCAAATCCTAATGTTTTCCTCGCCTTTCATCTCCCTGGTTTTCTTAAACCCGTCGAAGTTCAGCAGTTCCCCATAAATATATTGTTTAATTTATTTAATATGCTTATATTTTCTTCTATTTTTGACTACAATGTCTCCTCTTGTCCTCTGATCAGCCAATGAATAAATGTACTGTGTATTTATAGTATAATCGTGTCCCCTCTTTTTATTAATCCCTACCTTGTTTTTCCCCTCGTTTTTTCGTCTTTCATCCGCCCATTAGTCGACACTTTTGTTAATATTATTATGGGGGAATGAAAGAATGAAAGGCATTCAGGTTTACTTTAGGGAATTGGATCAGATAAACTTCACTCTCAAATATCTAAATAGCTTCACTTTCACTGTACTCCTCCAGTCTGACATCTAATACTTCCTTTCTTAAACTTCTGTTTGTTACCCTCATCACTTTGCTATGTTCTGAGTCCACTTTTTAATTTACTTCTGATACACTCCCTTTCCAGTTTCCCTTACCAGTCTTGCAGCTCTGTATCTTTTCTGGATGTAATCAAGAATCTCCAGCAAGGAATTACGAGTGGCAGACGACCTTAATTCTGTAAAGGAATCTTCTCTCTTTCTCGCAGTAGCGCACTCCCTCATCCCTTCCCTTCTGCTGCCTTTAATCTCTCTCTCTCTCTCTCTCTCTCTCTCTCTCTCTCTCTTCCTATGCTTGTCAGTAGCTTTGATTCCTTTTCTGCCTTGCTGAAACATTTTTTCCCCTTTCCCCTGATAATATTCTGACGTTCCCTTTGATCCTGCCAACGCATTATTTGGCGTCTTGTCTACTAGACATTTTCCTTCGCATTCGGTTCTTTTGGAATTCCTTTTCTGTCCTGAGACTTTCTGTCCTGAGAGGTTCTCTCTCTATATATATCCCGGTTCTGATCTCATGCCTTAATATTTGGTTCTTAGGCTCTCCTATTTGTTTTTTAAAAAGTTATTATTTTTTCTCTCAGGCTATTTTGCTTTGTTTAAAGCAATTTTTTTTGTTCTGTATCTTGAACGTTTCACTATTCTTAGTTTTCTTACTTGTGTTATTTTGTTTTTAGTTATTTTACTTTTGAAGAGGCAACGTTATTTTGTTATCCCTTGTATTTTGTTTATTTTACCGTGTCACTAAGTCGTGTTATTTTGCTCCCTGCCATTGTGTTCTCTGTTATTTTAACTGGTATTCAGGTGTTTTGTTATTTATTTCAAAGGCTTGTTATTTTATTGTTAGACCCTGCCACTTTGTGCTCTAATTGAAACAAGGAGTTTAAGCATTTTGAATACACATTTATGCATATTGGCAGAGAGGGGGAATAAAATTTAATTTTCCTCTCATTCTTCATTCTGTGCGTGTGTGTTTAGCATGCGTGAGAGGGGATCTCCTCCCCGTCATCCCCCCGGGAATGAGTCTGGATCTCTGGTTAATCTTAAATTGCATTTTGACTCAATTTCTAGTCCATTAGCTGCTGTCGCCTCACAGCGTCAGTGCGTCCCAGTGTGGGATCTTTCCCTGCACAGCAAGGAAGACGCGATGATTTCAACCAATATGCTAGGGGAATTCGAGCTGGTTCTCACTTGCTGTCACTCGCTTCTGCTCAGTTTTCACATTGGACAGGCTCTCTCAGGCAAGGATTTTTGATGAAATAAGGAGACAGTCTGTTCTTGTCATCAGTGCTCCTCATGAAAATCAGTCTGAACATAACGAGAAATACATGTCGGTGATGTTAAATAATACTTAGTGTGACTTTGTAAATGGTCCAAGTCGAACCGAAACGTCGTCGTAAGCTCTTCTCTTCTATGTGCGGGTTATTTGTGTAAGGTTTAATAGGATTAGGCAAAACTTTATAATGGTATTTTTTTAGTAAGGTTAGGTGGAGTGTCTAGGTTAGTTATGGGGCCAAATTTAACATTATTTCACCGATTTTAATTTAAAAAAAATATCGATCGATGCACGAGAGAGAATTCTCGAAATTTTTTTTATGGGTATCCCGAATAATTTACCACTTAAATATGAGTCCAACATTGAAGGTGAAGGACCAGAGTTAAGGACTAAGAATATTAACTTCTGTCAGCCTGATGGATATATAAAGAAGTACAGCAGTTAATTTCCACATCTAACTTATTCCATAAGCCGAGACAACTCTCCAGATGAACGGATTTTATGTCAAGTGAAGGGAATAGCTCTCCCACTTAACTGATTTAATCCACTATCTTAATGACAGTCAGTATCTCACTATTGCTAAGACAGTCAAATGGGAGTCTGATAAATGAGCCTTAAACAGTGATTATTTGACGTAGATCTTTCTGCTGTGCTTCGGTGGGTCGTGTTTTCTGTTTGTGTGTCAGATCTTTCTATCGCATTTATCCTGTATTTCATTTATTGCCTTAATGGTAAGTTATAAATCGTTATTTTTTTTATTGACAAAGGACAGTCTAATCAAACTAACTTAAACTAAATAATGAAAAGCGAGAAATTTACTGCAAACCTCAAAAAATTTAAATAGCTTTTAAGAAGATGGGTTGGCTAGTTAGGTACACATTGCCATGACCCCTACGGTAAATCACCCACAACTTGGACGGTATATCTCCCATGGAGTTACGTCGGGAAGTTATGTTAATTTCTCAGGTCCACTCGGCTTGCCAAACTAGAGAAAGAGAAATGATGGGAAAAATCCAACGTTACTTGTATGTCTTAATGAAAGTCGAGATATTAAACGCTACATAATTTTGAGTATAAAAGAGAAGCACATTGGATCTTTCTCACCCAGAAAAAATACAGTAAACTTCATCTCCACAAAGAGCAATACTTAGGTGGATAGGAAGTGGCAGCTGCAGGGAACGCTCTAGGTTATTCCTCACCTCCGCCGAGATATGGAAAAATAGAAGAAAGGGAATGAAACCCTGAAGAGCAGAGGAAGCAGACGTTAGGTGGCAGTACCTAGAACAGTAGAGAGAGTCACCATAACAGATGGCGCTGTTTGTTACCACACACAGTTGCTTCAGCGGGAATGAAATCCTGAAGAGTAGAGGAAGCAGACGTTAGGTGGCAGCACCTAGAAAAGTAGACAGAGTCACCATAACAGATGGCGCTGTTTGTTACCACAAACAGCTACTTCAGAGTCTATAAATTCATTCCCTTCAACGGGGAATGTCTTCAAGTTAGCGAGGGACTCTGCATCCCTCGATCACTAACGGTTTATTGTAGAGTCGTAGGCGGATCTGTATCACGTACAGTCATAATATATCTGAAGAGCGACGTCTCAGCGCTTGATCAGGCAATTTGCATGAACAGGGAAAGGAGCTTATGTTTAATCGGGCTCAGAGACAGAGATCTCGTGTCTACATGAGCTGGGCAGGAGAATAATCTCCTTATTGGGCTGAAGATTGACATACATACGTCATCTGACGTATGTATGTTAATCTGATATATGCATGTATGTCTTTGTATTATACTGCGCCAAGGTTCTCAGATAATGAAAGAGGTACCATCTATCCTACTGGACCTTAATATATATATATATATATATATATATATATATATATATATATATATATATATATATATATATATATATATATTACAGACCAGTAGGATACATGATACCTCTTTCATTATCTGAGACCCTTGGAGCAGTATACTACAAAGACAATGCTGGGCCTAGCATGCATTATTTAACTACTCATTTGAAGGCACTGCAGTATCAGTATTAAACTGTGACAGTGTTCCACTGTGCAGTTGCTGCAATGAAGTCAGGGAGGGATTGCCTCCAACGCCCGACGCATGGAGGCAAGACTTTAGTGTCTCCGTTATTGCTATATTCAGAGTCATGCAGGCATCCCCATGCTCTGAATGTTGTGTTAACTCTGGAGATGAATGGCATGGTTGAGCTATTAATGCAATCTCTCTCTCTCTCTCTCTCTCTCTCTCTCTAACTGCATATATATGTCTTATCATTTAATCAATTATTCAGTAAATCCCACAGATATATGTTAACCTGCATCTCCGGGTGCGAGTCCAGTGTAAAGAATTTACCAGGCAAATTCTATTATCAGGAAAGGAACTGGAGTTAACATCCCCTTCATTGGATCAAACCTGATTGCCTTTCATTCCATTGTGTTCTATGATCTAAATCTTTAGCGCTTCTTCATGAATATAAAATGAAAACCATTAACAACAACAACAACAACAACAACAACAATAATAATAAAAATAATAATAATAATAATAATAATAATAATAATAATAATTTTATTATTCTTATTCTTATGAAGGAGTCTAGATGGGTACCCTAGCTATCTAACTCGTCTCTTGATTCATGGGTAGAGACTTGTGTGCACAGGTTTTGTGAGTTTTAGTCGACAAACGTGGCTGTACAGGGATAGTGTTACAGTGCACTTTTGTCAATATTTTCTATAACATTTTTTTTGGGCCATTAGCGACATATTTTCCATTGTTTTTGAATATGCATATAACAATACACTGTTCATCATTAAGAAACATTAAGTTATTACGAGGCTTATTCTCCAGTATAAATGGCAGAGTGAAAGTTCGTTCGAAATCATTTTAACTTTTGAGAAATTTGACTCTGTATCGCTGGCTGAAGGTCACATCAACTCCATAGGTCCACTGAATACTGTAAAACATTTAGCGTGTTAGTAAGCGAGAGTGATTGTCGCTGGGAGAGGCCATGTCGACCAGCAGAGAGGATTTATTTGAACCGTGTAAAAGCTGAGGAGCATTGGATGTAAGTACAATGCACATTGAAGAGCAATTTAAAGCCTTTGTAACAAGCATTTCTAACCTAATTCGGAGGTGACTGTCATACTTAAGACGGAGAAAGAAGTGTAGAGATAAATTTAAGATGTTCAGTCAATTAGCCTGTGTTTGTTCACCAACTTGACTGTAATGATCACCATTAACGTAATTATAACAAAAATTAATTAGTATCATCTGCAGCTACCATTACCTGCATCGTCTCCATAACCACCATCTCCACAGCCACCACCCCTCCCAAGACCCATTACCACCACCATCATAGTCACCCACAACAATTCCTATTAAACGATATTCGTACAAGTTTCAAGGTAACTATAATAATCGCGTACTTCAGCAAATTAATCACACCCGTTTATACTAAACGCGCAATAACACGTGAAGCTTAAAGGCATTCCACAGACACTACTCTCATCCAATGAAGCTCGAGACTAGCAATAACGTTGGCCTTATGCAATATGCCTGACCCAAAATATGCACGTTATGTGCACAGTAATAGTTGTGAGGTCACTTGCTCTGAGCTGTTCCGTAGGTCATGTTCCGTCCACTGGCGGATACCTTCTTGACGGGAAGTGGAAATCCTGTTCCCTGGAATTATAGCGTCTGGCGCTCAGCAGACGGAGGATCAAGCCTCCACCACCTCGGTCGTTGAATAACCCGCATGGATTTAGCGCCTAACATGAATTATTAAATTATCCACCGAAAGAAGTTGATTATTTCTTATTCCTCATGCGCATAATAATAATAATAATAATAATAATAATAATAATAATAATAATAATAATAATAATAATAATAATAATAATTGTAGGTCATGTTGTGTGAGGTATCAGCCCATCCTTTCATATTTATTTTTTTTTGCTACTTGAAGTGGGGGTTCTCAGAATCGAGATCGAATAATAAATTTTTAGTACCATTCTGAAAAATGTGTTTCAATAGTTTTTTGGTGTGTGTGTGTGTGTGTGTGTGTGTGTGTGTGTGTGTGTGTGTGTGTCTATCCATTTCTAACAAAATATTATTGAAAAAAACACCAAATTTTAAACTCCATCTCAACTCACTTTAACATGCTGAAAGGACATCCGATAAAAAATACAAAACGGTAAACAAAAAGATTAAAGCGCGCGCACACACACACACACACACACACACACACACACACACGCACACACACACACACACACACACCAAAAAACTATTGAAACACATTTTTCAGAATGGAACTAAAAATTTATTATTCGATCTCGATTCTGAGAACCCCCACTTCAAGTAGCAAAAAAAAAAATAAATATGAAAGGATGGGCTGATACCTCACACAACATGACCTACAATTGTATTATTATTATTATTATTATTATTATTATTATTATTATTATTATTATTATTATTATTATGCGCATGAGGAATAAGAAATAATCAACTTCTTTCGGTGGATAATTTAATAATTCATGTTAGGCGCTAAATCCATGCGGGTTATTCAACGACCGAGGTGGTGGAGGCTTGATCCTCCGTCTGCTGAGCGCCAGATAAACGGAAAAGAAAAAAAAATCACGAAGGAAAATAAGAGGAGGACAGTCACGACAGTGTGAGGAGTAAAAAAGTCTGGGAAGACACCGATGGTGTCTCAAAGACTTGTAAAGATTCTGGAAGTACCAGATGAAGAAGCTGAGAGGATCAGGTAGAACCTGGAAGAACCTGAATCACCTGAAATGTCCCAAAAGGTTTTAAAAGTGTGAAACAGGTATTTCTGGCTTGAGTGTCGTAAATTATTATTAATTTTCGTACATATTATGATTATTACTTTGCTTTTAATATTTATTATTATATACATGAGAAAAAGCTAAATATTTAGGTGCTATTTAGTGAACAGGAGGTATGCAAGTCAGATTCAAGGAGCGGGAGAATTCCTTCAATTCCTTGGAACAAGAGCCCTTCCACAGCATCACGGTAAAGCCCTTAATGGGTCATGAATCGATAAAAAAGCTTATCAGATTCTCTTTCTCGAGAATGACTCTTCTGGCAGACTTCAAACTCTCAACACTTGTTGTATCCCACTTTGAAAGCGGCTTCGATTGTTTCTGGAGTGTGTAGATGCCAATCTTCTATTTTACTTTTAAATGGCATTGCATGTTCCTGAGGTAAAGAATGCAGCCTCCGAGAGATTTCAAACTAAGAAATATTGGTCTGTGTGCGATAAATAAAGAATGTCTCTTCGTATTGGCTTGAAACTTTCAAAGCTAGTACTCCTTTTTAGCATCGAATTGGCTTTGGGCTGTGTAGTTGCCAATTTACCATTTTTATTAAATTTGTTTACAAACTCGTGCAGCACTCTCGACTATTTTGCTACGTACACTGAGGTAGTAGAGGGGGTTTGGCATATTATATACAGGAATACCTGTCTCGTATCCAGCACCGACCTAAATACACTTAGTTAAGGCTACACGTCACCTGTACCATACTAAAGTAATCCCTGTAAAGGGGGGATTAAAATAATCTCACAGCTTTTTACATTGAAAAATGCGTACCACTCCATCTATATACACGGAGAAGCACAACAATCGGTGTATATACACAGAGAAGCACAACACTCGTTGTATATACACAGAAGCACAGCACTCGTTGTATATACACAAAGAAGCACAGCACTCGGTGCTATACATAGATGCACAGCACTCAGTGTATATACAAAGAGAGGCTCTCCTCTCAGTGTATATATCTCTGAAATAAAGAAAACAAATAATTGACCTACAGAATGCTGAGAAATAACATAAGTTTAACATGTTTGCTATTTCTATAAACAAGCTTTGAGGATAATTAAAAAAAACTTACATTCCTGTTGTTTTTATTATTTTTTATATTTCTGAATGCATACACAGACACAAAAGCAACGACAGAGAGCAGACGTCACCACACACATTGCACGAGGCTTGAGCAGGGTATCTGCCCTTACGGCAGGCTCTGAACAATATGTAAAACAAGGCTCTTTCCTCTCTCCAGGGATTGAACCTTTGACCCTACGTGATGAGAGTCGCGAGTGTGACTACCCGACCAGCATAAGGCATGAGAAGGTCTGTCTCAGACAATGGTAGTTTCCATAGCCATCGACTGGCCAGTCTAGCTGATTGACAGTTTAATGGATTAGTTAGTTAAGCTGTCGATTTGCGTTGACGATCGATCATGTACTGCCATACATCCATGAATGTGGATTGGGAATTATCACAATGTTTTCAGTCAGTATTTAGCAATGAATATACAGCTTATTATAAACAGTAAACAATGCGAGTAAGATGAGATGAAATACGTGCAACACTGAGATTTCTTTATTGTCAATAAAGATACTAAGTTTGCTCATATGTCTTTCTCATCAACGAGTATTTATTCGATTAACTTTTTAAGTTCTCAAATACGCAGAACGAGCACCGTCAATTAGATAATGCTTTTCTATAATAAAAGTTTTTTTTTAGTCATAAGTCATTTGATTATTTGAAAAAAAAAAAACTATACCAGTAAAGAAATCTTGCTCAGACAGGTTTTGTTCTCAGGTCTTGATCTTGGTGTACACATGTCTTAGTTTGCGCACTTGTGTCTTGGTTTGCATACGTCTTAGTCTACGTACTTGAATTTTGGTCTACATACGTCGTGGTGTGTGTATTTGTGTCTTGGTCTACATACGTTGTAGTCTGCATACTTGCTTCGTGGTCTACATCTTTCGGCTCACTCAAGTGGCCACTGAACCAGCCAGATATTTCTCCTGTTTCTTCACTTGTATTTCAAGACTTGTGTAACAAAGAATATACAAACCAAATGAATCCCAAACCATACCCCCGGCCGGGATTGAACCCGCGGTCATAGAGTCTCAAAACTCCAGCCCGTCGCGTTAGCCACTAGACTAACGCGACGGGCTGGAGTTTTGAGACTCTATGACCGCGGGTTCAATCCCGGCCGGGGGTATGGTTTGTTTGCAATCGTGTCATTACGATTTCTTAAGTCATGTTGACGGCAGTGAAGGGACTTGAGCTAGAGTTCGTCACGGCCACGCTAGCTGGAGATTCGTCTGTAAAAACTTGCATTTGTGGTCACAGAGGTGCCTGTGCTAACCTTCCTATGGTGTAGAAATATACCTAGTTGGATGAATCTTATTGTGGCTAGCTGGTCTAGTGGCTAACGCGACGGGCTGGAGTTTTGAGACTCTATGACCGCGGGTTCAATCCCGGCCGGGGGTATGGTTTGTTTGCAATCGTGTCATTACGATTTCTTAAGTCAAATGAATCCCAATACAACTGATGCTTTTAACTACAGAGTTTCTGATCTGCAAGTTACTACTGCACGACGGATATTAAAAATGAAGAATATTAAACACGGACACGATGAATAATGAAACACAAACCAGCATAATGTGAGCCTTTATTGACGACGTTTAGCCCACTAACTGGGCATTAGCAAGTCACAAATTGTGACTTAATAAAGCTCACTGGACTGGAAAAACAATGACAATAAAGCATCGCATTATTACTGCATTAGTGTTTATTTTTTCCAGAAAAATTGGAACTAGGAATTTTTATTAAACAAGTCGTCCAGTTACTGACGCTTAGAGCTTTACTCAGAACCCAACGCCAACTCCAAGCATAAGAGGATTTATCAACTTAAAGGAACTTTGAAAAGCTCTTTCAAGTAGTTCCTGATCAATGGAGCTACTGTGATGCTTACGTTGAACAGCGATACTGGCAGCACTCATACTCTGACCGACCAGGCCATCGAATAGGTGTTCTGGTCAAGCATTATTCCGAGGGAGCGTGTTACAGTCAGGTCAGTTCGTGTATTATGATCAGGTCAATACGCGCGCAGCAACACTCTGAAAGGCTCGAATTTAAGCCTTCTATATGCCTTTTTCACATAGTTAAATTAACAATCGGGGTATGAAGACATTAGGCAGTTGAAATTTTTATTTCAGTCGACTTATCGTTCATTACTGATCTTCATCAAGTCTCGAATTTCAAATCTCAATCATGATTGATGCGTCGCCAAATATAAAAATGCTTTCTCTGCATTACATATCTCTATTCCCGGTAAATGTGATCAGTTATTTGTCAGTGTAACGCGTGTTCCGAGTCAGAACTACACTGACACTCACTGAATATTAATATTCACATATATTTCGTTAGAAACTATGTACCAAAATACTGTTTAAAATTAGAGCACCTGTCGATCCCTAAACAATGGATATGCATTGGATTTTGTAAAGGATTTAGATGGATAACTAAACTAGAAGCAAATAAATGGCCGTTGAATGAAATGTGAATAACAATGATTTGTGTGTGTGTGTGTGTGTGTGTGTTAATTAAATATTCTCACCCAGTGAATTATTCATTGATATTTTAGTAATATATGTCCCACTTATTTTTACACAAAATAGCGTTATAAAATGTGTATTACTGAAGAATATTTATTTCCTCACAAAAATCATAACCAGACAAACAGGTAATCAGGTGGAATAACAGTCACAATACCGTAGCTGGAACAATGCACCAGAAGCCAGTCTTGAGGGAGAGGACACCATACAACGTTTTGATTCGCCCTGTATCATTATCAAGTCGTGAAACATCACCTAAAGTTTCCCCCTCCCAAGTGAAGATTGGTAAACATGAGACAGTTCACTTGTTAAAGTCGTGCACTTTGCATAATAAATAAACAGGAAGTGAGACTGGAATGGTGAATCTTTCCTTTCCAGGCCCAACGTTTCCCTCAAACAGAGCTTTACGCCAGTTTTCTAAAGCTCCCGTTGAGTGAAACATCGCTTATACCTATAGATTTGCGATGTTTACTTTCGTTTCCACCACATATCACCCTCACCCTCCCTCCTTCCCCTTCCCCCCCTCCCCCTCCCCTCCTCCTCAAAGCTGCCATTTCACCCTCGTCGAGAATTTATATAAAAAAAGGTAAATTTAATTTTATTATTCTCTGTAGGAAGATAAAAAAAAATATATATATTGATAAGCTATTTAAACGGCTAACATTAATTTAATTTACAAGCATCATTGCTCTAATATGTAAACAAAAGAGATTGCGCACAAGGGGAAGAATTATGAAGGTTCGTGTGTGTGTGTTACGAGGACTCGGCCGTATATATATCTTTTGTTTCTGTGTATTTTATGCGTTCGTTTTCATGTTTTTATATGGGCAAAAGACATTTGTTAGAGAAACATTTCGCCACCAAGCCACGCATGGCGAAACGTTTCGGTAATGTTTTGATCAGTTATAAAGTGTCATATACACAAATAACCCGCACATGGAAGAGAGGAGCTTACGACGACGTTTCGGTCCGACTTGGACCATTTACAAAGTCACACTGGTCCAAGTCGGACCGAAACGTCGTTGTAAGCTTCTCTCTTCTATGTGCGGGTTATATGTGTATCGTTCCAGTCACGGTATTGTGCCTTTTTTGTTGTGTCATATACCTACATAAAATATGACAAAATGATCACATAAATAAAATACGAAGAGAAAATAGATATTTGGGGAATAATAAATGAGTTTTTGTTATAACTATTCCAGTTCCGCTATTTCCTTTATGCATATTTTTGTTTTGTATTCGTCACTAAGCCATTGCTTCTCCTCATAAACAAGAGTAACCTCCCAGAAAGTCTTGAATCATACATACGATTATTCGCAGGCATTGTTAAAATTACGAGGAGCGACCAAATGCACAAGGACTGACTGAAACAAAAATGGAAAAAGCTGCAAGACAGCTTCAACAGCGTCTAGAAATGGTCACAAAAGTAGCTACTTGCAATACACTCGGCCAAATACAGAGGTAATAATAAGGGGCGAATGTGTGAAAGAGACCGGACAGAACGTTCCCCTTGGGGGAGAGCAGCTTAGAAAGCCAAATTTTGGAAAAAGGTCTGAGAGTTGCCATTACACAAAACATGTCTCCAGAAGGACACAAAAAGAAGAGTATGTACACCGATAGGTATGTACCTCTCAGTGTATATATACGCTGAGTTGGAATTAAAGTATCACTGGTGCTGGGCAGGTGACATGCAGAACTCATGAACCTATGAGCAGCCAACGGATTTTAAATGAACCAATTAATCAATACCACATGAAAGAAATAACGTCGGTATCATACCAGCCAGGCAAACGTAAAAATGACAAGCACACTCTTAGAATACAAGCGTTTATATCACTATACACAACAGATTACAGCAGCGTTCTACCAATAGTAATGTAGAAAAGATAAAGGGGCACAGACAGCTTTTGTTGGGGCATCAATTATCTCTAGGTAGAAGCTTGTCTGCATCTGTATTTTTTCTTCAATATACACAACATGGGTAAGCGCAATCCTAGAATACACTGCGCCGTCTTGAAGCCAGCATCTAATTATAACTAATGAAGCTAAAAAAATACCAAAGATTTGCATTATAAGTAGCACATGAACAAGAAAATAAGAGCTACAAAACAGGACAGACGATCGGAATACAGGATACAGAATTAGATAATATAGACAAAGACAGTGTGAGTAAAACCACAGTGGAACATAAATGCAAATTCACAATAGATATAAGCCGGAGAAACATTTGGAGACATTTTTTATATTAAGTAGTGGGGAAGAGGATCCGTCTGGAACAACTCACATAATCAAGCCAGTTTTCATGAGATTATGAGGCTGACCAAAGAACATAATTAAGTAATATATTTAACAAGATTGTCGGCATAGTATCAGGGTAAATCAGTCTTTGGTATAAACATTCACTACAAACCATCCTAAGTCTCATTATACTTCACATTAAAGCTCATCTTTGTTCTGTTACTGAATGTATTTAAATGTCTCTGACTACCACTGTCGGTGTTTTTTCACAATAAGCCATGCAGAAAAAAGCAATCTTTTCAAATTACGTTTGGCCAGTAATTTATCTAACACATGTGACGTTATTTTCTTTTGTGAATTGAGATTTTCATACCAAATGAAATTATTTGTCATAATTTAGCCTACGAACTGAGAGTGTAATGGAAACTGGAAGTGGAAGGATGTATGATGTAGAAAAATACTTAATAAACATAACGTATTGTAGCGCGGATTCCTATTAATACAGTCCAGTGCAACTGGATACAGCAACGAGACATCATGCTGCTGACAGCACATTTGTCCCCCTTTCTACCTCCTCATCAGCTCATCCAGCACCAAAAAGATATACTTCCCTTTCTCTTTTCCAAAGAAGTGTGAGTATGGACGTGGAGAATGTGGGATGATATGAAGCTGGGGAAACATTTGCTCCTAAGGCATTTGTAGGTACGAAAAAAATATACTCCAAGAATCATGATGGACGGAATACATGTAATAATGAAAATCACTATTGCTCTCTGTTGTGTTAATGCAAATTTCACCATAGACTTTTTTTCTTAGGTTTAACAGAGATTGTTGAGTGTAGTATCATGATATATTTACACTGATATATTTATACACACGAGGGGGTTGAGAAGTATAGCAAAAAGTTCTCGATTGTCCTGGAAGTTCTGCGGGAAAGGCTGATTTTTCAAGAGTGTTTTGAATTACACTGCACATGGACCAAAATGCCAGGATTGAGTTGTTGATATTTCTCAATGAAGCTTTTGCCCGAGTGCGAAGGGAGTTCCCACTCCAGGAGTGGAATCGGAGTAAAGGTCATTGCATCACCTTATAACGGCAGAGGTTGACTGAAAGTAAAAGATAATTGTCATTATAACTTCTGAAGAGTCTTTAAATCTAGTGACAGAAGCGTAAAACTTTTGGATAGTCTATAAAGCTTCTGAACTATCTTTGAAACTTTTGATAAGTCCTTAAAACTTCTGAATGCAGTCATATAAAATATTAACCAGTTACCTACAGATCTTATTCTTATAAAGTCTTATTTTTTCATGATATAATCGTTAAAACAGTATTTCAATATTAAAAATAATTTTTGGTCTGCCTTCACTCCACACTTGACACATTTCTTTCATTAACTTCATTTCTGTTTCTCGCTTACTTTTCCACTTTTCAGTCATCTCAACTTTCCCTTCACCCACCTTAAATCTTTCTCTCATATTCCTTATTATTTTCACCTATTTATACATATCTTACTGTTCGCAACTTTCACCCGCCATACGCTTTTCTCTCATGCAGGTCACAACTCACACCCATCTCACACCTTTCTCTAAGCCCACCTCACGAATTTCACCCATCTCACATTTTTCACCCACCCTGATCACAACTCTCACCCACCTCACAGTTGGCTCTGTAAGAAATTGGCAGCGCGGAAGTTCAAGTGGTCCGAAACAATGTTTGGCTTGACGGTAGTGAGAGGTACTGTCTCTGTGTGGGTGTCGAGCTGAGGATTTCCAGGATCACTGCTGAGAGGCACGCTTTGGATGTTGTTCTCCATCTGAGGAATCGCGAGCGTGCTGTTCAGGAACGCTGGCCTCAGTGAGTGATGGTACACATTACATGCGCTTCCTCCTCCTCCTGCCCCACGGCGACGACCAACAGAGGCACAACCAAATACACCTGCAATACGCATGGAAGTCAACGTGCAATGCATTCAAAAATACCTGCAATACTCCCCTGAAATTATCAACAAAACATCTGATTTACTCTCTCTCTCTCTCTCTCTCTCTCTCTCTCTGAAACTCACATCCTTTAATAATTCAAGAACACCCTTTGCTACCTATTCATTGAATTTTCTAGCCTCTGAAAATTTTATATCTAAAGGCTTCAAGCTATTATATTACATATGTATAATGTGTGTGCGAGAGAGAAATACGATATGTGAAGAACGAATGAGTGAAAATTGAATGACTTGTGCAGAATGTATATCACCAGTGACTAATTGCCGTGTATGAGGGATATTTGACTTATGTCGAAAGTTTAACAAGTTATTCTATTTACTCCCTTTTCTTACATCCTCTCTTTACATTTCTAACTCATTCTTCTTCACTTTAATACATTCTCATCGTCTTAACTATTTAGACAGAATGAGAGGCAGCTGGAGTGCACCTGCTCCTCCTCGGCATATTGCCTCGAAGTAGTTCTTGTTGATTCCTCCTTTATGCTCCTTCCCTCTACTCCCTTGTACTCCATGTACTTTCTATTTTTCTTCCCTCATGCAGGGTGCCTTGATGCTGGTGATCAGTTTTTGATCTAATGGATTGAAGCTCTTGCCTCACATACACTGAGGATCCGTGGTTAAATACCAGCCACGGGTGGCAACGTTGGGCATGTTTCCTTTCCCTCTGATGTCCCTGTTCACCTTGCAGTAAGTAGGTACCTGGGTGTTAGTCAACTGGTGTGGGTCGCATCCTACGTATCCGACTGACGGACCCCAATACAAATAAGACAGACAATCGTCTGTGACGCCCTGACTTTCTTGGGTTATTCTGGGTGGCTAACCCTCCCCCGGATTAAAAATCCATACAAATCTTATCTTATGTCTTATTTTCCCAGTGCTTTATGACTCCGCGTTAACCGAATCACCAAGATTTTAATTAATTCTCACCTTAAAGGACTGCTCACCCACACATTCACTCTACTCACCATTGCGTGCATTCAGTCGCTCCCTCGAGGAGTACACAACAAGGTGGTTGGGGTTGTTGGAACGTAGTGATCCCGGGTTGGTTCTTAAAGTACCGTTCACCCCCTGGCGGGAATCTGAAAAAAAGAGAAAAAAAGAAAAAGAAAATCAAAATGTTCGACTAATTCCTGGAGTTTATGACTAATATAGATTTCAGATATCGCTTCTGGAACAATTCGCAAATAATCCACAGTGTGGATAGGACCTAGATGAGGTTATGGTCCGCTCGTGACCATTATCAAGTTACAGCTTGATAATTCAAATTCAAATTCAAAGTTTATTCTCTATAAGGATTACAATGCTGAGTTTACAGAATTTGGTTATTGTATTGCTTACATGTAGTAAAATAATAATTACAGAGTGTACCACTAGAACACCTAGCATGGCTAGGCATTTCGGGCAGACTTAAATTAAATCTTAAGTTTAAAATATTACAAAATTATGAGGTAAGTTGGTATTATGGCTTAGTGACTAAATACTAGTTTGTGAGTTTAGCAATGTGAATGCTTTTGTTTTGGCACTATACATAGTTTCAGTATTGCAGTATCACAGGCCAACTTACGACTAGTTAAGATTCATTATTTTAAGATTGAGATTGATATTTCTGTTTATTAAGGGTGACATACATCCTATTAGAAAGGTAAATTTGAAATATGGGTGGCCTCATAAAAATTAAGTTTTGGGTAGGATGCCGTGGTCTATTCCCTTTTTGGGGTAAAAAATTCTAGTGGATATTTTTTTTTCCCAATGCTTTTAAAGCAGATCTAGCATTTTAGATTGCATCTTAGTTTTTATTTTCCTGAATCCAAATTGGGAGGGTTGATGGTGCCGTTATAAATGAATATAGTCTCCTTTTGGTTTTAAAAAATTTTTGGGTAATGTGTTTATATTGGCCTATAGTTGTTTAAAACAGGTACCCCCTTTATGTTTTGCCCTTTCCGTCTTGGTATTTTGGAAGGTCTAGTTTTTGACTTGTTAAAAGTAATGGATAATGCGGGGGACATGGGCCCCTCTTTGTACAATAATGGTGGGGCATGGACAAATTCCCGAGTTATTTTTAAGTGACATGATGGTGACTTATGGGCTCCCGTTGACAAATGAAAATTTGGGGAAAATTATCAGGTATGGATGGTATTTGCGTGGGTTTTTTGGGGGTTGAACCATGGGTTTAGAAAAGTGTTTATCTTGTTAGCTGTGCAGTGGGGTGCAGGTGTTTTATTAGGTTTATTGGGGGAAAATTCTTTTTTTTTTTATTTTGGGTCCCAGAATCTGAGAGTGTTTTTCCCGGGCTTTTTTATATCTCCCCTTGTGTCAGTGAATCACTGGGGTAAAAGTTGTTTTGGCCCTTTTTTACTTTGGGGGGGTGAAAGTGTTTTAAAAAATCTTTGGGATTTTTTTATTGCTTTTATATTGGGTTTTTATCATGGTTTGAATGGGGCTTTGGGTGGGCAAAACCATTTGTTTTGATCTGTTTCGTTTTTAGGGCAATGTTTTTTGTATAGTCTTTTTGTTAAAAAATGTCTTCATCGTCAATACCCTTGGCCTTGGAATCTGGCCATCACATCTCTAGGTGGGGTTTAACTTCCATTGAGGCCTCATCTGGGTTAAATGAAACTTTGTTGTATTTTTAAATTGGTTACTAATGTTTGTCAAAGGAAGGAGGGTAGTGGTCTGTGTGCTATCTGGATTATCCCCGATTTAAGGGGGCATATATTGGTCCATATGTGGTTATTTGTTTTCCTTTTATGAGCCCGTTGGGTTTTGTTATTTTGGGTTTGAATTTGGGTTTATTGTTTTGAAAGTTACGTGATCATCTAGTAGGCCAAGGTTGATGTTGAAGTCTCCCGCTGAAAGGTGGTGCTTTTCATTTTTCTGTTTTTTATTGTGCTTTTTTTCTCACTGAAATTTGGGATGTTTGTGGGGGGCCTAAAAGGCACCGATTTTATACGTCTTTTAAGGTTTTACAGTAAAATTACAAAAAAGTATTCTCCCATACATCACTAAAAACAAATGGGGAATACAAGATAATTGGTTAGAGTAATAGATTAATACCACCCCCCAAATTGTATGGTCTGCAGTTGTGGATTTGTATCCTGGTAGAGGGGGGATTCTAGAATCTGTTCCTAGGCTTCATTTTGCCATTTCATAGGATCTGCAAACAGAGAAAGACACGATTCGATTCACTTTGGCCTATCATAAGCTAGTAGTAGCATTAGTTATGAAGCTTGTGGTACCTTCTGAACCTTGTGGTACCTTCTGAACCTTGTGGTACCTTCTAAACCTTGTCGTATCTTCTGAACCTTGTGGTACCTTCTGAACACTGAAGTACTTTCTGAACCTTGTGTTACCTTTTGAACCCCCTATGGTACCTTCTGAAACTTATGGTACCCTACTTGTTGCATTCCATCATACTGATACCTCCGCTTGTAGTCACTCTTTGTCTTCTGCCATTAAATCTTTTTCCTAGATCACTGAATCTCTTTTCCTGTGAGCCTTGGCTGCCATTCTAGTTTGTGCTGAGGAACAGTTTTAATGGTTTCCTTGCAGTCTAGGAATATGCGGTCCACTCATTCATGTCTTTCGTAATTATCCATTTGTAATTAACTATTTGTAAGTATCGGAAGAGAGATTTGCACTTGGTGTCCCTTCTAGTAAGTCGTCCATATAAGCTGTAAATATTGAAGGGACACTTACAATATTTAGAATTTATGTGGCACCCTCCTGTTAATATTTTTGTGATAGTTGTATAATTTCATATGATTAGGTTAACTTTTGTGTGTGTGAGAGAGAAAGAGAGAGTAATAATCAATTTTTTACCTGGTCGCCGTTGCCCAGCGGTGAGAGTAGCCACTCTCATTGCTGAGGTCCAGGTAATAAACCCTAGAGATTAACATAATAATAACACCAATTGAGTTATTCTCTCTCTCTCTCTCTCTCTCTCTCTTTCATTGTCTTACACACACACACACACACACACACACACATTCAGTGCTTGTTTTCCCACAGCATTATTTCTCTCATGGTTAAAACATTCCAACTCCTTTTTAATACATATCCAGGAGACTTTTACTCAGTTTAAGAAATTTTTTGTTGTAACTCGTTGCAACAGTTTCTCTAACTTGTCAGTCATTGCCTCTATCTACTCAATGTATTCAACTAATTTTGTTGGTACCTACAGTAATTAATATTCTCATATCAGGGTATTTTTGCTTCATCTACGAACATAGAACTACAAAAACTAAAGAATAACAAGAGAGCAACAGAGAGGTGAATTAACTGACAAACATATAAAGAAACACTGTCGGATAAATATTAATAATAGTAGTGCTAAGAAAAATATATGGTAAATGAAAAGAGGGAAGAGGTGTGAAGAAGAGAGACGGAAAACAGTGCTTATCAAATACGGGAGTAGGAAAGCAGAGGACATCTAGATTAAGCAAGACGCAGCGAAGGATTTAGAAAGGTTATCAGACCAAGAAAATAATGGGGACAGAAAAACTGTGAACGAGAAATCCCTCGATCAGACGGAAAAGTTAAGTCGCGAGGTGAGGTCAGACTAACAAGAGTGCATGCAGAAAGAGATCACCAGACCGAGAGCTGGAAATTCACAGGAAGGATAAAAAGAAATTTGTCAAAAAGAGAAGGAGAACTTCACGATAACGAGGGAGATATCATATACTGAATAATAGTTCAAACTTGCTAACGAGAACCTCACCAAAACGACAGCGAGAATTTCATCAAAATGAGAACTAGAATTTAATTTAATTCATTTTAAGCGCTTAACCCATGTGGGTCATTCAGCGCAAGACGTGGTGAAGGCTTGATCCTCCGTCTACTGAGCGCCTGACAGACGCGCTTCCTAGAGATTTGCCTGAATGAGCAGGATATTCCCATAAGATAGAAACACTAGAACGAAAGCGAAATATTATTTATAATAATTCATGTCAAGCACTAAACCCATGTGACTAATTCACCACAAGACGTGGTGGAGGCTTGATCCACCGTCCGTAGAGCGAGAGACAGAGGAGGGCTTCCTATTTGTACTCGCCTAGAATATTTTTTCGATGAAAACGAAAGACTTACCAGACCGTGAGCGAGAGGAAGGGTCGTCACAGGGGGGGTATCTCCGTTGTAGTTGTGGCGAACCATCATAACTAGAAGTACGACGAGGACACTTGAGGCACAAGCATTTCATCACCACCTCCCTGAAGTACGACCTGAACCTGCCGAGGAGGAGAGTGAGAGAGTGTCAGTAGGTACTCACATCTTTAAATCTGTACGACCCGAGGCAGATATTGCAAAAAAGAGGGTGAACTGGAGGAGGGAAAGGTTAACTTACCTGGCATTCATCCAATAATAGATGACGGGGTTGATCATAGCATTGGCCATAGCCAGCCAGTAGCAGGCCAGGTAGATGTGTTGTATGTACGCTGTGCCCAGGATCTGAGAGTTATGGAAGGTGTACAGGAAGAACGCTTGCTGTGGCAGCCAGCACAACCCAAACATGGTTACGATGATGATAAACATCTTAACTACCTGAGAAAGAGAGGTTAGATTAGGTAAGCTTTGTCAGGAAAAAGGACAAGTATTTCCTGACGCGGGTCTTAGTCAGATGATAACCCGTCTATGGAGCTTTAGGTCATCTGACTGAGGCCTGTCACCGATTTACCGGTCCACCCCTTTAAAAAGTATGCTTATATTTTAGAGACGGAGAGAGAAAGAGTGAGAGAGATTGCTGTGTGTGTCACTAATATTATGTGTGTGCGTGTTCTTGTATTCGTGTGTGTGTACGATGTTATGCTGATACCTTCGTGGTTGCATTGATCCCCATGACTTTTTTTTTACACATTATTTTACTCTCTCAATATTTTACTGAGACTTTGAACAGATAATATTTTTGCTATCTTCAATTCTGCATATTTACATCATGAAATGTTAAATATAATTTTAAAACTACCAAGGTGTATACCCAGGCTATGACACAATCCAAATAAATATACACACGCTGGTTTTAAGTAAATATTCCTGCCAAAAATTGTCCAAAGGGTCTCCGAACTTCAGAATTTTTAATAAAAATCCTGCAGTGTTTGTACAACAGCTGACGGAATTGGTGTCGTACCAAAAAAGAGAACAGGTGAGTAAAACCTCGAACTTGATTCGAACAGTGGAGAGTTATGTTTTCTGATAAAAACATTCAACGAAACGGAAAGTCGTTTGAACCTTTGCTAAACGAAAGACCTATATTTATATAATATTTATATTTATATACCCCAAGGGGCATATTGCCTCAGAGGTATATTCACAGAGTTTATTTAATACCTTATTTGATTTCATAAAAATCTCTGCTAGGGGAAAATGTGTCAAGAGATGAATGATTTGTCGATAAATTAGAAGACAAAGTCACAATATTCTGAATTTTCTTTTTTCAGGACCACGTTTCGCTCTGCACAGAACTTCCTCCTGACTTGATAAAGCTGGTAAAGGAAAGAAGCTGCAAGCACAAGAGTGAAAATACACAGAACAACGTAAATCTTTTATTTCTGCAACATTTCGCTCATCGTTCATTTATTAAGCCCACTCAATCGAAACGTCATTATAATAAAGGCTGGCACTGCTTATGTGTTTTTTCAAACAACCAGGAACAAGTGTAGAAAAACATTACAAGTAACTATTACAAGTAACTATCATGACTCACGAAATCGTAATAACAAAATTGAAAACAAATCAGGGAACGAGTGTGTTTCGACCCCATGGGGAGTGAGTTATGAAACTGTAGAGGCCATTGCGCTAACCCATCGGCCAGCTGGAGGAATCTTATGAGAGCCAGAGGGTCGGGTGGGGTTCAAACCCCACACGTTACGTGATCTATTAAAAGAAAGAATTAGACTATGGTACTCTTCACCGACTCCAAGGCTGGACTCATTACCTCATCTTTTGTGATGAGTGGTTTTGAAAACCGTCAAGATGAAGAATTGAGACATGCAGCATATAGGAATCTTTATTGAAGAAACGTTTCGCCACACAGTGGCTTCATCAGTCCAATACAAAGTAGAAATGGGTAAGGAGAGGAGGAGTTTGAGGTAATCAGTCCCTCAGCTTGGAATCGATGTGTTCAGTCCATCACTCTTGTAGGAAGTACAGCACTGGGCCATAGAGGTGGTTTATATACTTATATATCTCTTATTGTATAGTTCTACTGTCTTCCCTTTAAGTCCTTGGATTTGCATTAATATTGCCACTGGATAGTAAAACGTATAAAGCCAATATACCAGGATGTTGTACAAGAGTCTAATTCTTCATCTTGTCGATATTGTATACATGTTCAGCATTAAAAGTAAATTTGACACGCGGCACCACTCACTCTTCGCTTGGATCTGATACTGGTCACTTGTCGGTCTGTAAGCTCACCGATGCTCCGGCTTCCCCACAGCTCTCTCCCGATGAGGTAGTAGCATACCAGCATCACCAGCATAGGCAGCAGGTAGGTGGTGATGAAAAAGACGATGTTGTATCTGAGGTCGAAAAGAAAAAAATATTCGTATTGAGTAGAATGAAAAAAAAATGAGCACAGGGTGCCATAAAGACACGCTTTATCATATATGGCATGCGTCCTGGATTTGCAGGAAAGTGTTTTTTTTTTTCATTTTATATTTAAGTTATATATGGGTTATTCTCTATTTATTTTATTTAATTCATGTTAAGCGCTAGACCCATGTGGGTCATTCAGCGCAAGACGTAATAGAGGCTCGATCCTCCGTCTGCTGAGCGCCAGACAGACGCGCTTCCTATTTGTACTCACCGATATTCTCATGGGAGGATCTGGGCAATCTAGGCGGTCTCCCACGCTGCCTAGTTAAATGGGGGAGATTATTTCGAGAAAGAAAATGTGACGTAACTTTCATGAAATGAAAATTTCTGCCCCTCGTATTTATGGATGGGAACGCCAGTTGCATACCTGGCCTAGGACGTCACCAGCTGTTGGCTAGTGTAGGGCCTCCCCTCTCACTTGTTTTCTATTAACACTTGATAAATATAAATTATTCTGCTTAGTTGACATGAAAATTAAGTGGCCAACTTAGCAAGACTGTTAATGTGTATTTTAACAGGAGGGGTGACGTTCACGTGTTCTACAAAGTTATACTTCCTTAACACAAATCATTTTTAACTTCACAGGAAACGACTAAACCTTCGAAGGGTCGTTCATCTCCTGGTTAAAGGGAGGTAATTAGGTTTATCCCAGAGAAGGAGAGAGGACAGCAATAATTCCTTCTACCAGTGTCAACAAACTTCAGTCCCCCCTGTCTCTATACACTGAATGAAAACTGTAAATCCTTCACTGGTTGACTGAAAACAACCTATTTTCTTTTGCACATCTTGGTGCGACTCCAGAATTTTTAGATCGCATTCTTTTCACAGGAATTTAAAAAAATCCATTGTGCCGGATTTGCTCAAAGTCGGATACACTGAAGCGAAGTGTTGACATGGTTAAGGGTGAAGTGGGAAGTGGGAGAGTGAGTGACCGCATGTGGAAAGTGGGAGAGGAGTGGGACGGAGGGAGAGAGACACAGAAGCGTGTTAATTGGCTTGCCTAAACGATGGGACGAGTAAGGAAACGGAGGCGAAGCTGAAGGAAGAGATATGGATGAAGGGAAAGGGAGAGATAGATAGATAGGTAGGCAGGTAGAGAGAGGAATGGTGAAAGACTAGGTAGAAACAAAGGGCGTATACGTTGAGAAGGGGGAAGGAGAGGCAAAAGGACGGACGGAAGATTAAAGGAGAGAGGAAAGAGAGGAGAATGAAGGTGGGAGTAAATGAGAGAAAAAGGGAAGGAGGAAAGAGTGAGATGGAGGTAGGGAAAAATATAGAAACATGAGGAAGAAGGGAATAAAACAAAAAATAAAAAGGCCATCACTTCTCCTTTTTCTATCTCTAATTCTCCTCCCCTTCCTTTTTTCTCCCATTTTTGTCCCTCTTATCTTCTATCCTCCATACATTCTTTCCAACCCCAGCCTCCGCCTTCACCTCACACACACACACACACACACACACACACACAACTCAGCAATAAGGGAACACAGTTGGAAGTTGAAGACACAGATGAATCACAGGGATGTTAGGAAGTATTTCTTCAATCACAGAATAGTCAGGAAGTGGAATAATTTGGGAAGCGATGTAGTGGAGGCAGGATCTATACATAGCTTTAAGCAGAGGTATGATAAAGCTCGTGGTGCGGGGATAGTAACCCAGTAGCGGCCAGTGAAGAGGCGGGGCCAGGAGATGTGAATCGACCCTTGCAACCACAACTAGGTGAGTACACACACTCACACACCTATATATATATATATATATATATATATATATATATATATATATATATATATCTGGGATATTGGCAGTTTGGAGGGATATGTTGTGTATCTTTATACGTATATGCTTCTAAACTGTTGTATTCTGAGCACCTCTGCAAAAGCAGTGATAATGTGTGAGTGTGGTGAAAGTGTTGAATGATGATGAAAGTATTTTCTTTTTGGGGATTTTCTTTCTTTTTTGGGTCACCCTGCCTCGGTGGGAGACTGCCGACTTGTTGAAAAAAAAAAAAAAAAAAAAAAAAAAAAATATATATATATATATATATATATATATATACATTATATATATATATATATATACATATATATACATTATATATATATATATACATATATATATACATTATATATATATATATATGTATATATATATATATATATATATATATATATATATATATATATATATATATATATATATATTAAAAAATGTAATAAACATGGGTGAGTGACAAACTAACCCACATGGAGAAAATGAAAAAACACGAATATTTCTGTAAAATGGTGTAATTAAGCAATTTTTGGATTTTTCTATATGTGGGAGGAGCAGTTGGCGCACTGCATAAACGAAGTTAACTAACAAAAGAGATTCACAAACCCAGCGGAATTAATCTGAGATTCTCTGGGCTTCAGGGAACAAAGCTAATCAAAACAATATCCTTAGGATTTAATCTTGCCGTGTCATTGTGATGACTGGATTAAGATCTTTCTTCCTGTGTTCATGACTTCACTCTCAGCTGTCTTCCTACGTAGCTGAGTTAGGTTAGACTGAGTTTGACTAGATTAGATTAGGTCTCACGAAATCGTAATGACACGATTGCAAACAAATCATACCATGGGCGGGGGTAGAACCCGCGATCCAGACCGACGCGTGTCGGTTTGGAGTTTTATGACTATCTGATCGCGGGTTCTATCCCTACCCGTTATATGGCTGGATTAGGTTAAGAGAGATAGTTTAGGGTAATCACCCTGTGTGACTGACCAAGCTGACTGTGTGTGAACAGTATCAGATCTTATTATTTTTATTGTGACAGATATGATCTAGCCATCGAAATGTTACAGGATTAAGAGTTCCTGCTATTTGGCTGGGATGGGATCTAACCACCTAATTGTCTGGAACAAAATCAAATCATATCCATTCTTTTAGGATAAAATCTAGCCTCATATATGCCTGCCTAGGTTAGGATGCCTTCGATAGGGTGTCGCCGTATCCATACTTTCGATAAATTTTAACTGCTTCTAAACTTACCTGGTATATACTCTAGCTATATTCCTGCTTTCCTAAAATGGGTTTTAGCAATATCCTTTCCTGCCTTGAATAGGATCTAACCCTTTTGCCACATGAAAGAGTTAGGGAAATGTCAAGGAACTCACATGTGGTTTTTAATTAAGGATTCAGACCTATTTTTGCAGGCCTATTTCTCTAGACGTAATTTTTTAGATCTATTCCTCCAGTGCGAATTCTCCAATCTTTCAGAAGCAAATCTGTTTTGTAAGACCATTTTCCTTAGATATGTTTTTTCACACAACCTGTATCACCAAACTAGTTTTACCAGACCTGTTTAACACGTATAAAATTTATATTTCACCTCACCTATTTTTTCACCATACCTATTTCATCAGACCTATTTCAATACTTATTTCACTAAATCTATTTCTATAGGCCGAGTTCTTAATTCATACATTCAGTAAAATCTATTTAATCACACCTATTATAACTAGACCAATTGCACCACATCTATTTCGTCACGCTTATTTTACCAGTACCTACTTATGACAACTAAATTCTCCAGCTCTATTTCCCATAGCCGATTTTCCAGACATCTTTTCTCCAAACCACTCTGTCTTGACGTATTTATCAGCAAGTTAACAACCTCAGAGTTTCTTAGAAGCAATCCTGAAGTGATCTTTTCACGTCCTTTCTTGAATTTCGACAAGACATGTCAGCTTTACTAGTGAATCCAGTTAAGGCAGGTCTTCGACCTCCCCTGGGTGAACTGCTGAGGTAATTCCTATGCACTCGTCGTCACACCAACGAGAAAATCCATGCTTGCTAACATTTCTGGCTAACTGTAGCCACAATTTTCAATTGCTACTGTGTCAGCGCAGACTTCATAATGAGATGTTGGTAATGAGATGCTTTGCTGCTAAGCATTTTGATTATCTCTCAAAGGGTATGATTAGGGTATCAGAGAGCATTTGTGTGTGTGTGTGTGTGTGTGTGTGTGTGTGTGTGTGTGTGTGTGTGTGTGTGTGTGTGTGTGTGTGTGTGTGTGTGTGTGTGTGTGTGTGTGTACTCGCCTAATTGTACTCACCTTATTGTGATTGCAGGGGTCGAGACTCAGCTCCTGGCCCCGCCTCTTCACTGATCGCTGTTAGGTCCTCTCTATCTCTGCTCCCCGAGCTTTGTCATACCTCGTCTTAAAGCTATGTATAGTTCATGCCGTCACTACATCACTTGCTAGATTATTCCACTTCTTGACAAATGTGTGTGTGTGTGTGTGTGTGTGTGTGTGTGTGTGTGTGTGTGTGTCTCCATTATACTCACATGTGCTCGTGCTGGGAGCTGCTAGTCTGTCCATCTGGCCACTGCAAGATGCATCCTCGTCTTACCTCGTCGTCTTTATACCTGCGGGAGAAACCGAGACTGACTCTTAAACAAGCAGAAGGTGAAGAAGATCAGATCAGTGGTCTGCGACTCATCAGAAGTCATGAGATTCCTTTGTATTATTATTATAATCAAAAAGAAGCGCTAAGCCTGAAGGGCTATACAGCGCTGCAGGGTAGGGAAGGAAGCGAGGGTATTGGATGGCAGAAGGGAGGAGGGATGATCAGTAGGTTACAGAAAACAGCGGGGCAGGGGATAGTACGGGGGTAGAGGGTAGCAAGAGATTGAAGTAGAAAGGGCTGAAGGTATCAGAATTTGTGAAATAAGTCAGTTGTTGTCAAAAAGTCAATGAGAGAGTCCGGATGAAAGGTGGGTCCATCAGCGAGAAGGGAAGGTAAAGAGAGAGCAGCGGAGCGAAGACGACGACAGAGGTAAATTCTGCGTGCTCGTTGATAAAGTGGGCAGTCCAACAGAATGTGGCTGACTGATAATGGAGCTTGGCAATTCTCACAGAGAGGAGCAAGACGCCTCTCCATGAGATATCCATGAGTAAGACGAGTATGGCCAATGCGAAGACGGGAGAGAGTAGTCTCCCAACCTCGACACTGGTGATAAGAAGACGGCCAGTAACCTATACTCGGTTTAATAGATTGAAGTTTGTTGCCGAGCATAGTAGACCAACGTTGTTGCCAACGGGTGTGAAGGTGGGAAGATATTGCAGCAAAATAGTCCGTAAATGGAATACCTCTATAAGAAACTGGTAGGTCATGTACTGCTGACCGCGCAGCAGTGTCTGCCTGTTCATTGCCCTGTACGTCAACATGACCAGGGACCCAACAAAAAACAATATCTTTATGCTTGGTAAAGATGCGGCGTAGCCAAAGTTGGATACGGAGGACTAAGGGGTGAGGTGTATCAAATTTTTGTATAGCCTGTAAAGCACTAAGGGAGTCTGAGACAACCACAAATGATGACACAGGCATAGATGCAATACGGATAAGTGCTGTAAGGATGGCATATAATTCAGCAGTAAAAATACTAGCCGAAGATAGTAAATGCCCTTGTACGACGCTGTCCGGAAACACTGCTGCGAATCCTACGCCGTCAGAAGACTTAGAGCCATCTGTGTACACAGCAATGGCATGAGAATGAGAGTGAAAGTGGTCAAGAAAAAGAGAGCGGGAAGCGACCGTAGAGAGTTGGGCTTTCGAGCAAGGGAGGGAGAAAGAACAGACTCGAACAGCTGGAACTTCCCAGGGGGGTAGGGAAAAGTGAGATGCTATATGTACATAGAAAGGTGGTAGTTGAAGAGAAGACAAGAGCGAATGAAGGCGAAGAGAGAAGGGACGGAGTAAACAGGGGCGGCGAACAAATAAAGAATGTCTACTAATATCAGTGACCATTCTATAAATGGAAGGATTGCGGAGATCATGAGAGCGTACATAGTAGCGCAGGCAATGGGCATCACGGCGATCGGATAAGGATGGAACGTTCGCTTCTGCATAGAGGCTCTCGACAGGGGAAGAGCGAAAAGCACCAAGGCATAAACGTAATCCTTGGTGATGAATGGGGTTAAGGCTAGAGAGAGTAGCAGGAGATGCCGCTGAATAGATCTGGTCACCATAATCAAGTTTCGATAAAATAAGGGTGGAATGTAGGCGAAGGAGGGTTCGACGATCAGCTCCCCATGAAAGATGAGCAAGGGTTTTAAGAAGGTTCAACCGGCTGTGACAAGTTGCCTTCAGAGAGGTAATGTGAGGTTTCCAGGATAACCTACGATCAAAGAGGAGGCCCAGAAACTTGACTGTATCACGTTCAGGGATACGGGAGCCATAGAGGTACAAAGGATGATCGGAGATGACAGAGCATCTAGTGAAAGTAATTTGGTGGGTTTTAGTGCTGGAAAATTTAAGCCCACGTGTGGTGGCCCAATTGGAAACACGGTCGACTGCATGTTGGAGAGAAACTGTAATGAGGTGACAGTCAGCGCCTGCACAGGCAATCGCGAAGTCATCAACATAGAGTGATGACCAAATATTTCATGGAAGACTAGAGGCCAAATCATTAATAACAAGGAGAAAAAGTGTTGTGCTCAGAACACATCCCTGGGGGACACCTTCAGCTTGGATAAAGTCCGGGGAGAGCACATTATTAACCCGAACACGGAAATGCCTGTCAGTTAAAAAGTTCTTAAGGAAGGATGGTAGATTGCCTCGAAGGCCTAAGGAGTGGGCTTGGGCTAAAATATTATACCTCCAAGTTGTGTCATATGCCTTCTCAAGGTCAAAAAATATGGCAATAACTGAGTGGTTATTCGCAAAGGCATTACGAACATACGTATCCAAGCGTAGTAAGGGGTCTATGGTAGAACGTCCCTTACGAAAGCCATATTGACGAGTGGAGAGACTGTTGTGTGTCTCTAAATACCACACTAAACGTCTATTTACTAGGCGTTCCATTACTTTGCAAACTGCACTGGTAAGAGCAATGGGACGATAGTGGGAGGTTTCATGTCCCGTAGTGCCTGGTTTGCGGAAAGGGAGAACAATGGCGGATTTCCACAGCTGTGGAAGAACTTGTGACCAAATAAGATTGTAAAGGCGTAATAGGACTGCAAGGGCTGACTGATGTAAATGTTGTAGCATACGAATATGAATGTCGTCGGCCCCAGCTGCCGATGATCGACAAGCTGAGAGTGTTGCCTCCAGTTCTTGAAGTGTAAAAGGCACATTATACTGTTCTTCTCTGAGAGAAGAAAAGTCCAAGGGTGCTAACTCTCTGGCAGACTTTGAGGAAAGAAATGAGGGGCATAGATGGAGTCCCTGAGAAATACGGACCAGATGATTGCCAATTTCATTGGCAACATCTAGTGGGTTTGCTATATCAACACCGGCAACCCGCAGAACAGGAGCCGGGTCAGGAGAATATTTACCACTCAGTTTTCGTACTTTTTTCCAGACTGCACTCATAGAGGAAGCAGAGGTGATGGTGGAGAAATAATCTCGCCTGCAAGTGCGTTTAGCGTCACGGATGCCCCGGGTTTGGAAGAAATTTGGATGAGGAACAAACTCCCCAAAAATTTTAATAGAGGCCAGAACGTTGTGTAGCTTTAAAAAGGTTTGGGTAAATACATGAGTAGAAAAAGGGGGGTAAAAAGGGTTTGGGCCTGATGGGTTGTCTAACAGGGCGGTTCCCTTTTTCCTCCCCCGTCAATGTTTACCTGACCCCGACTGTTGGGTGCATTGGGGGCCGGTGGGAAATTTTGGGCCTGCCTGGGCCAATGGCCTTTTGCAGTTTCCTTCGTTCTTTAGGTTTTTTGTTCTTAAAAAACAGGCCTTTTACCACCCTTTGGGGGGGGAACCCCTGCTGTGTTAAAACAAGTTGGGAAAAAATTTGATGGACCCGGGTATAGTTGAAGAAGGGCACTTTTATTTGGGGGCCCCTCAAAGGAAAAAGGGTCTAAAAAAACAGTAAATTATATTGAGATGGGAGAAATAACGGCCCAAAATGTAATTTTTGGCCCCCCAACAAAAACCAGGTAAACTGGGGGAAAAAAATAAAACTGAATCACCCGATTACCCCCAAACCCCAATTTTTCCATTAAATGGCCATGATTTGGGAATATAAAGATTTTAAATCTTGGGGAAAAGGGCCCTGGGGGCAGAGGGGTTAGAAAAATCCACATGCAGGCGGAAAAGTTTTGCGAAAAAAGGCGGGGCGCTGGAAAGAAAGGATTGCAGGTGGAGCAGAGGAGAAGAAAGAGCGGAAAAGGGGGATCAGTGTCCAAAATTTTTGGTTTGGGCTCTGCCAAAATTTTCGAGATTTCTTCAATGTTTTGGGAAATTAGAGAAAGTCATTGGGAAAATTTTGGGAAAAAGGGGGGGAGGATGGTTTAAAAATTGGAACTGTTTGACTGTACCATGGTAGGGGGGGGAAAAGGGGGGAGGAACTGGGGGAAGCGTGGCAGGGGACAGAAGAGGGCAGAAACCCGGAGGTGGCAGAAGGGAAAAAAACTTGGGAGGGGAAAAAGGGGGGAAGATTAGTACGAGGGGGAGGGTAACCCCTACACTTGTAACTGAGCCAGTGGGGGGGAGAACCGGGGGCAGAGACAGGGGGGGTAAAATGGGAGGTGGGGAAAATGGGTAGGAGGTGTTGGACCTTTTTTACTTTTGGGAAATAGAGGGGCGATTTGGGGAGGAGGTGTTTGAGGTCCGTCGATAATTTAGGCTTGTGAGGAAAACACAAGAAGCGGGTCAGATTTAGGCGTTTTTGGGGCGCCCCCGGGGCCCAGGACAGCAAAAGGGGTTTTGGGTACAGGAGTGACTATGGGGGAGGTAAACAGGGGTGGGTGAGAAGATGGGATACCAGAATGGGGGGGCGTTTTGAAACACGGGGAAAAAAAAAAGTGGGGTCTCCCCTTTGGGGGCGGGGGATGAGAAACTGCCATGGCATAAAGGGGGACCTTCTGTCTCTTTGAGGTAACGGATTTCCCCCTCGTTTAAATAGACCCCCACAAGGGGGTACGAAGGGTGAGCCTTGGCAGTTAAGGCAAAGGGAGATTGGGGGAGGCCTAAGAATGGTCATCGGCACCACGTTTGGGGATTCGGCGATGGGTCTGTAATTTTCGCTGGGTCCCTCGCCAGCAATTTCACACTGTTGGGTGGGGGATCCCCTTTTCCCCCCAACCGATGTCCCGCTATATAAACTGAAGATGGGGTTCTTTTTTTTCAAAAGTTTAAAAGGAAGGGCCCCCTTTTCTGGGGATCGTCCGCCGGGGGGCAGGAAGAACGTAAATGTTTCCGGAAGGTTGGGGGATCTTGGAGTTCCGGGTGTTCCCAAAAATTTATGAAATTCTGGAAATTTTTTTGGGAAATATGGTATGGGCAGTGAGGTCCATTACAAAAATTTGGGGAAAGGTGCTTTTCCCCCAAATGACGGAACAGTATCGTTTGGGAAAGACGGGGAGCTCTTTAGCCTGGGTGCATTCTGTTTCGGTGATGATCGCGACCTTTGGGGCATGAAAAAAAAATCTTTCCCAAAATGGGCGTGGGGGCCCCAAACCCGGGTCGAAAAAATGGGGGAAAATAGAGGGAAATGGGCTAAAAGGAAAAATTTTTTCCCTTGTTTAGGGTTTAAACTGAAACGGAAAAGGGAGTGAAGGACTTTTGATCGTTTTTGAGAAGAACGGGAAGGGGGGAAATCATCGCAGGTAATTTGTTGGCGTTTAGGCGTGGGGGAAAGTTGGTCCGACGTTTGGGAAAGGGTCGGGGGATTTTAAAATTCCCCACCGTAGAGGGAAGGCCCGGGCATAGTCGAAAGGGGGCGGGGCCCATAAAATTTAACGATCGTCAAGGGGCCCTTGTACCCGAACGGTGGAAAAAAAACCGGAAAGGGGAAAGGCCGGAGTGTCTGGAAAAAGTGGTCCAAAGACGAGGCGGGGCGGGAAATGGGGGCAGTATCAAGAAAAGGGGGGGGGTAGTGGTTCATGGACTGGGCTGCCAAAAAATTTAATTTCTTTTTTTTAAAAAAAAAAAAAGAAAAAAAATAAAAAAAAAAAGAAAAAAGGGGGGGGGAGGATGTTTAAAGGGGGAAAGAAAGGGAAGAAATCTCCCCCCCCTCAAAAGGGCCTCAACACCGGAACCCGTCAGCATGGAACCCGTGCCCCACCCATATTTTATTTAAAATAACAATCCGGGGTAACCCTCCCCCATCTCCAAACTACCCCCTTGGGGGAAAAAGGAGGGGCCCCCATACCCCCAAAAAATACCTCCTTGGCCCCCACCCCAATCCAAAATGGCTTGGAAAATACACCTTCCCCCCCAAAATTCCCAGTACCAGGGGGATCGGGGCACCCCGATCCCGAACGGGGAAAATCGCCTCCGAAAACCTCCTTGGGATGGATTGTTATCCCTTTTCCCACCTAAAGGTGCGTGCCTGTGGAAAAAATCCCAAAAGGGCCAAAAAAAGGAAGGGGAAGGAGGGGGGGGAGGGGGAGGGGGAAAGGGAAAAAAGGGAGGGTTAAAAAAAAGGGGGAAAATTAATAATATTAATCATTATTATTATTGGGTGTAACAAAAAAGGTAGCAGTATTTTCTTATGATTAATAATAATAATAATAATAATAATAATAATAATAAAAATAATAATAATTAGTATTATTAATAATAATAATAATAATAATAATAATAATAAAAATAATAATAATAATAATAATAATAATAATAATAAAAATAATAATAATAATAATAATAATGTTTTGTATCAAATTATTATTATTATTATTATTATTATTATTATTATTATTATTATTATTATTATTATTATTATTATTTTGATCTCCAGCAAAGTAAAAAAGATTTTATTATTAGAAACACATCTGATAAATTATAATGAAATGTCCCACTACTTCTGGGAAAAATCATATATATAAAAAAAAAAAAACAGTGGGTTACTCAGAAAGGTCAAATAAACTATAAAACTATATTTCATTGATTTCCTGAGGTTGTGGAACTTTTTTAATTACAATGATTCTGCAACACTAGAAAAGATTTCTAAATGATTTAATTTAATATATTTAATTCATATTCATAATATTACTTGGAATGCAATATAGACCTCTGAATTATTTCACCATAGCATTTTTTTTTATTATAGTGCAGAAATATTCAATGGGTGGCATCCTGGGGGTGGTAATATACTTTAAGGCTGGCCTTTGAAATAAGCTGAGGGAGGATAATAGATTTTAAGCCTGTAAAATTAATTTATGTAAAGAAAATGGGGTGAGTGTTGATGCTGCAACAGAGTTCGTGATCTCAGAAATTATAATTACCTTCTCAGTCCATAGTTCATACTTCATTACTTCTCATTCCCCAGGCGCTGTATGATCCTTATTACTAATTATTGTGCAACGATGATCATTTATTTACATGAATAATTCTAGAACAGTGATTACATTGTCAAAGTGTTCACTAATGTGAAAATTTCACTGAAAAATTATCACAAAGGCTAGGATTTCATTATTTTTTTTAACGAGTCATGATTATTCTGTTGGTCATGTATTTAAGTATAATAAAGACAACGCTGTGAATAATAGATCTCAACACTAACAGAACAAAATTGCTGGACGAAATAAAATAAAATACAATATTTAATACGATATGCTTGCATTGTACAAAGATTTTATTAAGAGAAGGCAAAATTGTTGGTATAACTCTCTGCACGTTCTATAGGGTTGAGATGACTGCTTCGTAGTCGATTTCTTAATCTCTCTCTCTCTCTCTCTCTCTCTCTCTCTCTCTCTCTCTCTCTCTCTCTCTCTCTCTCTCTCTCTCTCTCTCTTTACACAGGGTTTAACAAGGTTAGGTTAAGGATCCCTAGCTTTATTGGCAAGCTATTTACAGGTTAAGGATTCCTAACTTTATTGCCAAGCTAAGAGCTGTTACCTACATCAGCTCATTTGAAAGCATTTTTATTGTTATGAGACATACAAGTAGGGAACAGGATGAAGTTGGAGCATCTGTAGGCCAGCATTTTCATTTGATCAACTGACTTTATCTCGATGACATCATAATGCTGTACGAATGTGTTCCAGACTCGAGTCATCCTGGGTATATATGATCTCAGATGAAGTGATGTTCTGGAGAAGGGTACATCCAGAGTGAAGATGCTGCTTTCTGCTGCTTTCTCTCTCTTTCTCTCTCCCCCGTCCGTCCCAGATATCTACATTACCGGCTTCACTTACACTTCAAATATTTGCTTCATCACTTACTATTTGCTGATTCTAAGGTAAATATTTTCCAGAATGACTTACACCCAAAAGAAAATCTTATTGGTTCGGAGTAGTGTACGACGGCAGCTTAGGTAGAGAATCTCATTATTATTATAATCAAAAAGAAGCGCTAAGCCACAAGGGCTATACAGTAGAGAATCTCAAAAAGTTGGTGGAGAAGTCTTTATGGATCTTTCAAAGAAGGTGAAAGTGTGAGAGATAGAAAAGCTATATTTATAAAAAGAAAACGTAAACAAAACGTACGCTTTGCTCAGTGAGGGTTTTATCTCCCTGCTTTTTTTTATTAAATTTGTGAGTTTCTTCCTGGTCAGCTTTTAATTCAATATGTACCGTAATGATTTAATAAGAAATTACAGGAATTATTGGAAAAAATGGCTTTAGAAAGCAGCTTCACAGTGATTTAAATACACAGTGTGTTAGAATATAATTTTGATACCGATATTAATATTTAAAAAATAGATCTTCCTGTTATAATTATCGGTTTTCTTATATTTTCTTTCGTTTTCTGTCATTGATTTTTTAGTTTATCTTTAATTAATACATTTTATACTCATTCATTCCTTTAATTCAAATGTAATTATATTAAATGCTTATATTTCATTGTCTAATTAGTTTACATATCCTTATTGTGTATCTTCAGTTTCATTATTAATATCAACTCTTTATTTCATAAATCTTTTTCCGATCTAAATAAAAAACTCGTTACTCGTTTATTCACATTGTGCAGAGGCATTTTTATTTGTTACTACAAGTATTAATATATCTTTACCAGCTTAAAATTTACGCATATGCCAGCCTCCACCCGACCTTTCACGCTTCTCAATGGATAGTTCCTTTGATGTGAACCCCCTCCCCCTCCCCCCCCCACCGCTCTCTCTCTTTTTTTTTTTTTTTTTTTTTTTACACAGAGTTTGACAAGGTTAAGGATCCCTACTTTTATTGACAAGCTATTTACAGGTTAAGGATTCCTAACTTTATTGGCAAGCTAAGAGCTGTTGCCTACATCAGCTCATTTGAAAGCATTTTTATTGTTATGAGACATACAAGTAGGGAACAGGATGAAGTTGGAGCCATCTGTGGGCCAGCATTTTCATTTGATCAACTGACTTTATCTCGTTGACATCATTGTGCTGTACGAATATGTTCCATACTCGAGTCCTCCTGGGTATATATGATCTCAGATGGAGTGAAGTTCTGGAGAAGGGTACAGCCAGAGTGAAGTTGCTGCTTTCTGCCCATCTTGTGGCATAGAAGCTTGTTTCACGCTGTACTCGAAGTGGATCCAAGTGTGATATTTTGACAATATTGGCCTTGTACATAACAGTAAGGCCACCCACATCCCTCCTATGTTGAAGGCTCTACTGAAATGACAGATCTATCCAGGATGGGTCCAGGCGAGAGATGAGACGTCTTGCTCTGTTCTCTACTCTGTCAAGCAGTCGCAGATGAGAGGGGGGGGGGCAGGCAAACCAAGAAAGTGGAGCATACTCAAGGTGCGAGCGTACTTGTGCCTCGTACAGAATCTTGCATCCCCTACTGTCAAGTAGATGCGAGATACGGCGAAGTGCTGTAAGCTTCCTGACTGCCTTGTTTGCAAGATTTACAACATGATTCTTCATGGTTAGTTTGGAGTCAAATTTCACCCCAAGGATATCAACCTCTTCTCCAGGTGCCAACACCCTCCCATTCATCCTTACTACTGCACCAGCATTACCATCATGGTGCCTAGAGACGATCATTTGCGTTTTCTCAGGTGCAAATGTTACTTGTCATCTATTTCCCCAAGCTGATATAGCTCTCAGCTGGTGATTGATGTAGCTTAGAGCAGCTGGCATTTCTTCTCTTGGATAAGTGAATGTCAGTGTGCAGTCGTCTGCATATGCATGTGATTCTGGGATGAGATGAAGAAGGTCGTTGAAGTAGACATTCCATAACAATGGTCCCAGCACGCTTCCTTGTGGAACACTTGCCCCAATAGTATGTCTTGCTGATTCCGTTCCATTGAGAACTACACTTAGAGATCACCATGAAGGTAATCACTGAGGAGACATAGCGTAGAGCCTGCAATTCCCAGTGCTTGACGTTTTGCTAAGAGGCCCTGGTGCCACACCCGGTCGAAAGCGCCAGCAATGTCCAGTGCTACCACACAGCTGACTTTGGATTCATCCAGTGACTGGTGCCACTTAGTGGAGAGGTTTAACAACAGATCAGCAGCAGAGTAACCTTTCCTGAAGCCATATTGGCGACTCTCTCTCTCTCTCTCTCTCTCTCTCTCTCTCTCTCTCTCTCTCTCTCTCTCTCTCTCTCTCTCTCTCTCTCTCTCTCTCTTTGTGACTGCCTTACTCTTCTCTCTTTGTCTTTTATTCTCTACTTTTAGTAATGCTCTTTACATCTGTTTATTTATAGGTCTGTCTGTCTGTGTCTGTCTGTGTCTGTGTCTGTGTCTGTCTCTCTGTCTCTCTCTCTCTTTCTCTCTGCCTGCTCCTTTCTCTCATCGTTCTTTTTTGATATTTTTGCCTCTGATCATTTAGAAATCTGCTATTTTTCTGTGTAAGTTGACTCTCTGTGTAAGTTAATTGTACATTTGTAAGGTAATTGTCTCTGTGTAAGTTAACACTCTCTGTGTGTATATTTACAGTATATGTGTATGTTTATTTATTATTTGTTCGTTTCTGCATGTGAACGAAAAATATGTATTTCATTGTGTTTATTAAATTATTGTAAACGTATCTAAAATATATTTATTTGGATTAGGCTAAATTAAATTGCGCTTGTTTTAATAAGGTTAGGTAAGTTTCCTAAGGTGCTTTTGGTATAAAATTATTAATTTTGTAGATGTTTATATTTATGTTTACCAACACTGTGTAAGTTCATTGTTCCTGTTTTTTTTATTTCTATCTCTGCTTTCTCTTCATTTCTCTACCTATTTCCTTTTTTTTCACCTTTTCTGCCCCTCTGATATTAACAAGAGTTGTATTTAATCCCAGTACATGAGCCGGTCTTAACGATCTCGCTTAGTAAATTGCATGGACGTTCATTTTTAATTCTGGTTGCGACGCGAATCAAAGCAAAATTAACTTGTTGGTTACTTTTGATCAACGTTCCGTATACAAAATACGAGGAAATATGATTCTTTTAAATTGTGACCTTGTCTTTTTCAAGCATATGTGCTCTCTCATCTAATAAAATTAAAATTGAAAAAGCATAAAACCAGGGAGTTTCGAAACAAACTTAAATATACGTTGTGGTCACAGATGTAACAGTGTAAGTATATACCTCCTTTGCAAAGGTTGCTTACACACACACACACACACACACACACACACACACACACACACACACACACACACACACAGTCACAGAGTTGTCAGGAAGTGGAATAGCTTATAAAGTGACGTAGTGGAGGCAGGAACCATACACAGTTTTATGACGAGGTTTCATAAAGCTCATGGAGCAGAGGGAGAGAGGACCTAGAAACAATCAGTGAAGGGGCGGGGCCAGCAGCTATGATCCCTGCAACCACATATAAGTAAGTACACACTCCTACAATTCTCTGGGTGGGAGCTGCGCGTTACAGGGTCAATGGCTTACCTATGCACACTCGAGTACACAGAGTGGAAGTAAGATTTTCTCACACGTCGATAACAGTGTCGGCACTGATGAGTGCATCTTCTTATGCCTCAGACCAACATCAGGGGATAAATATTCGACAAGAAAAGAATTGCTGTTTAAGCAATATATAGGTATATATGTGCTGAATAGGTAAAACTTGAGATTTTGGGCTTAAATAGCAACGCTCTTCTTGTCGAATAAGGCAAGCGAGAATTTGTGTATGCAATAAATTCGCAAAAATCATTCTGATCCTAACGAAAAATATATATTTCATTGTGTTCATTATTAAATTATTGAAATCTTATCTAAAATATATTAATTTGGATTAGACTAAATTAAATTACGCTTGTTATAACAAGGTTAGGTAAGTTTACTAGGGTTCTTTTGGTACAAAATTATTAATTTTTGCATTAACATAAATGAAAATAAATATATCTTTAAACGTATAAGAGAAATTTTTAGAAAGTACTTAATTTTAAGTAATTCTTGCTAGCTGACGGTGTTAAAACACCGTTAAACTATTTCCTACGTGAAAATGACAACACGGAAAACCTTACGATCGATATTCTATTCATGTGATCGGTCGACATGAAAAGAACGTTTTGAATTATTTCGGAAAAAAACTTATGTAGAACATGAATGTGATTTTTTTTTTTTTAGTTTTTCATGAATGATGATTGACACGCCTTTCACAGCTTATCTCTGTATTCCGGTTGAAACTACGTTTTTAATGAGCGGTGTCAGATTTATAACTAACATCTGCCTGAGCTTTTCAGTTTGTATTTGAAGATAGAGAAAATACAATGAAATACTATAATTTCGTGCTGAATAGGTAAAAGTGATTAGCAGGAACTCATTTAAAATCAAGTCCTTTCTGAAATTTTGTCTGGTACGTTTTAAGATATATTATTAATGTTAGAATTTATAATTTTGTACCAAAAGCACCTTAGAAAACTTACCTAACTTTATTATAACAAGCGCAATTTAATTTAGCAAAGTCCAACTAAATATATTTTAGATAAGGTTTCAATAATTTAATAATAAACACAATGAAATATATATTTCTCGTTAGGTTCACAATGATTTTTTTTGCGAAATTATTGCTTACACAAATTTTCGCTTGTCTTATTCGATAAGAAGAGCGTTGCTATTTAAGCCAAAATCGCTCCGGGACTAGTCTTGTTGCAAACCTTTGCACTTTCTGTGTGTGTATGTGTGCGTGCGTGTGCGTGCGTGTGCGTACGTGCTTGTGTGTGTGTGTGTGTGTGTGTGTGTGTGTGTGTGTGTGTGTGTGTGTGTGTGTGTGTGTGTGTGTGTGTGTGTGTGTGTGTGTGTGTGCGCGTGTGTGTGTGTGTATTATCAATACTGCTTCGAAGATGACGGTTCATTAAATTATAAACTGAAGTTGCCATTTCTCGTTGGTTTTCACTTAGCTTCTATTTACTACGAGAAAAAAAGTACAAGTGTGAAACACGCGAGTATTAAATAGAGTGACTTTTAAAAATATTAAATAAAACTAGAGTCACACTGCTGAAGATTACTCGCCTTGTGGTGTAATTGCTGTCTATTTGTTGTTGCACATTTATGTAGCAATAACGTGATGGGTCATGCATCTCTAGATAACTCGAATAAGCTCACTATGGAGCAAAAGTTTGTCTTTAGGACCCATGATTTATGAGTAATGCCCAGAGTCTGGGGTAGAAGGGAACACCTAAACACTGGTGAAAGTGTTACTGTTCTTATCCTATCTAGATACTCTTTCCCATTAAGCGAAGTGTGATTTTAGAGAAGATAGAGTCAGCATTATGTGCGTTTTCATATACTTGTCTGGTAGCTGCCTCTATATCAAAGTTGTTGAAGACATACAAAACGCGACAGAGAGAAACACCGAAGCGCAGGGAAAACGTCACCGTCACTAAAGTTACGACGATAATCTGATGATAATAATAATAATAATAATAATAATAATAATAATAATAATAATAATAATAATAATAATATAACCATGGACCATCCCCACTGCTGAGTGACGTCATGTGGGAATTATTCTGATATTTGTTTTAATTTGATTTTTTTTGATCTCACTACTCTCTCTGGAAAGCGGAATTTCGCATATATATATATATATATATATATATATATATATATATATATATATATATATATATATATATATATATATATATATATATATATATATATATATAATGTATGTATATATATTCTTGCACATCAAGGAGAATATTCAATAACCTTTTTAGGAAAATATTTTGAATATGATATATATTGTTCAACAATCTTTTTTATAAACACTGTCGTCTAGTTTTTGACCCAGTATTTAAATAGAGTTTTTTCTATATTTTTTGATACTTCTTTTTTCTATCTGGATTTTAGTCACGACAGTATCAGTCATAGTTTTGCTTTTAATATCAAATATTTCTTGACTTAGAACTGTTATCGTACAGCAGTTTATTTCAATACCAGTTCTGCCAAAGTTCTTATATATCCATCCCAAATTATGTGACACACTGCAGTCATGTAACACCCAGATACCTACGTTACTTTTGAGTAAATTGAGGCAACAGATGTACGAAATTAGTCCCAGCGTCTGTAACTACCACTGAGTTGAACCCAAGTCCTCGGGGCGTGAACCAAAGGAGTTATCAATGGTCTATTGCATTTACAACTTTCCTGCCTTTGTATGACTTAATAATACTGACATAGCTAAAGATTGTACCAATGATACCTACCTTACTTTTGAGTAAATTGGGGCAACAGATGTACGAAATTAGTCCCAGCGTCTGTAACTACCATTGGATTAAACCCAAGTCCTCGGGTCGTGAACCAAAGGAGTTGTCAATGAGCCATTGCATTTACAACCTTCCTGCCTAAATTATCAGGCTATGTGTGACCTAATACATTTTATTTCTCTATTTCCGCCTGCAGTGCAATATTCGGATCCAACGCAGGTACCTACTTACTGCTAGGTGGAACGGAAAACGAAAGTGTAAAAAAGGAATCGACGTCGGAACTTCTCGGATGTGAGCTGAAGGCTCAAAGTACCGAGCCACTGGTCAACTGTCATATATGCCATAGTAATGAGTCAAGAAACAGTACCACTGTCTAATCCTGTAAAACAGATATTAAGTCATAGACAACTAGCAAACTAGGTCATACAACTCTTGAAAGATTAGAGGTAATAGGGTCTGATCAAAGGAAGTGGATAAATTGCAACTGGAATTCATCTACGGGGTGAACTGGTAAGCCAGTGAAGGTTACCTAACCTAACCTTCAACTGAAAGAATCCAAGGCTTTTCGTCTTGTGAATACTTGTATACATAAGCAAGGGTACATCGCATAAGAAACTGTCATAACAAGCGTACAAGATATTCAAAGAATTTGATAAGATTAGGTGGTTCACTACCCCGCAGTCGAATGATCCAGGTTAATTTCTGGGTGGATGGAGACGCAAGTCTCTACATATAAGATAAGGAAAATAGGTGTTAGCCCCTGATGAGATGTTGTTATATTTTATACATAAGTCTAGTCCTTTAAATCTGCTGGGTTAGAATAACATCCTGTAAATTCAGAAGTGTTTAAAAATGAGAAAGCAGACAAAAGATAATACCGGATTACAAAAAGAAAACAAAACATGAATCTAATAATATAAACTCACGACCAGTTAACTTGTGAGATACAGAATTTAAACACGTGTTGAATAAAGTTCAATTAAGTTTCCCGCACGACATCCCAAAAATGTTTAATCTGTGAACTGGAAGGAAAGTCAGGAATAAAATCGAAGGTGTTCCAGAGAATGCGTAATTAATTGAAAGACAGAAGATAGGGAGAGAGAGCAACTTCAGGTATACACACATACAGTTACATAGATTATCATACATAGCAGCATATGTGTAGAGAACTTAGGATAACCCAAAAAAGTCAGACAAATATTAAATAAAATTGACAGATGGCCATCAACATCCTCCAATAATAAATAGAATATTTCTCTATGAAGAATATATCAGCTCTGAAAATACAGAAACTTTTAGCAGAGCGAAAGTTTATAAGACAAATTTTCTCTCAAAGGTGAGCATTTGCAATTCATGACTTGAAAAATAGTTTTTCCTTGGAGCTAAACATTGACCATTAGAGTTAGTCAGTTATAAGCGTCTTGGTATGAAGCTATTTGTCGGCATTTTGCCTTAAGTCAATAGGCAAATTTGGTTAATAGGATCAATTTAGAGTAAGTGCCGGGGTCGTTACTACTGCTAATTTATATGTAAATGACCTTTTAGAAGGAATAGAGTCATATGCGTCTCTATTTAACTAAGATGCCAAGTTAAAGAGAGGGTACAGGAGATGGCAGAGACAAGCCGCAGGAGGACCTAGACAGATTGCGGGAACAGTCAGTTAAGTGAATAATGAGTTGCTTCAGAATAAAGATTAGATCATGCAGGTCAAGGAAAAGGAGAGAACGGCTTACAGAGTAGGTAGGAAGAAATGTTACTTTACTCTCCGTCAGTCTCACACTGATGGGGAATTCGAATGAGATGATATGGAAGAGATGAAACCACACTCCCTAAAACCCTTCACATGTAAATATTATTTGATCATAGTCGGAAGAATTCACTAATGCAAATTGATTTAACTTAAAAGACAGGACCAGAAGCTTAGACTCGATCCTCGTGAAACACAAGTCGGCAAGTGGAAAATCATATACAAATGCAGCATAACGTGATCCATTATTGACTCTACGTCTCCTGCACAGTGGGCTTTATCAAGTCACAATCTATCTGTGATTCGATAAAGTCGACAGTGTGGGCGAAGTTGTCAATGAAGAATCACGATTCGCTGCATTTGCGTCTCTTTCATTATCCTGTCGTTATTTTACATCATTTCCCCCCCATCGAACTGATGAGTACAAACTTCAACTCAAACTCAAAAAACGTCCCCGAAGAAGTATATTACTCACGTGACAGAGACCGTCGTGGAATACAGGAGACAAGGCAAGGCGAGGACCATTGAAGATGTCCAGATTACTAGAATAAACACTCGTGCCACTGTTTTGGACATTCGTGGTTCCAGAGGCTTGACTATTGCTATATATCTGAGGGGGAGAGAGAGTAATGATTGAGGATTAGAGTTGGGAAACAAGAGAGGAACAGGTGAGGAACAGAGGGAGAGAAAGGGAGGAATACCTGAGTGATTGATTTAGAGGAGGAGAATAATTAACCAGGGAGAGTCAGAAAATTTAATAAGTCGGGGACAGAGTGAGAGAAAAGGAATAGTAAACGAAAATGAGAGTATGGGAAAGAGAGATTACTGAGAGTGAAGAAGAGAGACGAGAAATGCAATAAGGGAGAGAGAGAAAAATATTTATGAGTGAAAGAGTGAGAGAAAGAAATGTAAATAGATAATAAGTAAGATCACTTTAAAATACAAATCTACATCACTGACAGTCGTTGCTGTAAAAAAAAAACTAAGTCGAGTAAGCTATTAGAAAAATTTGAATAAAACACCACGAAAGCAAAAACCCGCTGGTCTTCACGCAAATAATCTTCCAATAACAAAAATCTTATACCATCAATCTGAATGATTGCTCTGAGAGCTTAATGATCGCTCCGAGAGCTGAATGATCGCTCTGAGAGCTTAATGATCGCTCCGAGAGCTGAATGATCGCTCTGAGAGCTTAATGATCGCTCCGAGAGCTGAATGATCGCTCTGAGAGCTGAATGATCGCTCTGAGAGCTGAAAGATCGCTCTGAGAGCTTAATGATCGCTCCGAGAGCTGAATGATCGCTCTGAGAGCTGAATGATCGCTCTGAGAGCTTAATGATCGCTCCGAGAGCTGAATGATCGCTCTGAGAGCTGAATGATCGCTCTGAGAGCTGAATGATCGCTCTGAGAGCTTAATGATCGCTCTGAGAGCTTAATGATCGCTCCGAGAGCTGAATGATCGCTCCGAGAGCTGAATGATCGCTCTGAGAGCTGAATGATCGCTCTGAGAGCTGAATGATCGCTCTGAGAGCTGAATGATCGCTCTGAGAGCTTAATGATCGCTCCGAGAGCTGAATGATCGCTCTGAGAGCTGAATGATCGCTCCGAGAGCTGAATGATCGCTCCGAGAGCTGAATGATCGCTCCGAGAGCTGAATGATCGCTCCGAGAGCTGAATGATCGCTCCGAGAGCTGAATGATCGCTCTGAGAGCTGAATGATCGCTCTGAGAGCTGAATGATCGCTCTGAGAGCTGAATGATCGCTCTGAGAGCTGAATGATCGCTCCGAGAGCTGAATGATCGCTCCGAGAGCTGAATGATCGCTCTGAGAGCTGAATAATCGCTCTGAGAGCTTAATGATCGCTCCGAGAGCTGAATGATCGCTCTGAGAGCTGAATAATCGCTCTGAGAGCTGAATAATCGCTCTGAGAGCTGAATGATCGCTCCGAGAGCTGAATGATCGCTCTGAGAGCTGAATGATCGCTCCGAGAGCTGAATGATCGCTCCGAGAGCTGAATGATCGCTCTGAGAGCTGAATAATCGCTCTGAGAGCTTAATGATCGCTCCGAGAGCTGAATGATCGCTCTGAGAGCTGAATGATCGCTCTGAGAGCTGAATGATCGCTCTGAGAGCTGAATAATCGCTCTGAGAGCTTAATGATCGCTCTGAGAGCTGAATAATCGCTCTGAGAGCTTAATGATCGCTCTGAGAGCTTAATGATCGCTCTGAGAGCTGAATAATCGCTCTGAGAGCTTAATGATCGCTCTGAGAGCTGAATGATTGCTCTAGACCTTTTGAGATGCAATCAACACATCCTCAGGAGTATTGCAAGCTCCTGATGTGTTGATTGCAACATGAAAGCCCTAGAGCTATCATTCAGCTTCCCCTGTGGTTGTTTTGTATATATCATCATAATTGCGGCTATCCAGGACTCGATCCTGCGTTCCCATGCCCAGACCTGTGAGAATTGAACAAAATATGCATCACTATCCACTGGACCAACAACTCTTAAACGCCAGGTGCTCAGCAGTACGCTGCATGTTTTCTCTGGTGCAAAGACATATGTGGTCGTGGAGCCTCAGAGAATAATTTTAACCTCATCCTGATTGAGGTACCAACCTTGCACCAGAGAAAACACGCTCAGTACGGAGCGCCTGGTGTTTAAGGATTGTTTGTCCAGTTAATAGAGTGATGTATCCTTTGTTCAGTTCTCACAGGGCTGGGCATGGGAACGCAGGATCGAGTCCTGGCCAGCCGTAGTTCAGTTAATGACTCAAAATCACTTATTTCGTGATTTCATTAATATATATATATATATATATATATATATATATATATATATATATATATATATATATATATATATATATATATATATATATGATAAGAAAGAGATGATTGTGGATGTTATGAATGAGAAGAAGCTGGATGTCCTGGCTTTAAGTGAAACAAAGCTGAAGGGGGTGGGAGAGTTTCAGTGGAGAGGAATAAATGGGATTAGGTCAGGGGTTTCAAATAGAGTTAGAGCTAAAGAAGGAGTAGCAATAATGTTGAAGGATAAGCTATGGCAGGAAAAGAGGGACTATAAATGTATTAATTCAAGGATTATGTGGAGTAAAATAAAGATTGGATGTGAAAAGTGGGTTATAATAAGCGTGTATGCACCTGGAGAAGAGAGAAGTGCAGAGGAGAGAGAGAGATTTTGGGAAATGTTGAGTGAATGCGTGGGGAGTTTTGAATCAAGTGTGAGAGTAATGGTGGTTGGGGATTTCAATGCTAAAGTGGGTAAAAATGTTATGGAGGGAGTAGTAGGTAAATTTGGGGTGCCTGGGGTAAATGTAA
>NC_091346.1:16771331-16823831 GCF_038502225.1 Cherax quadricarinatus
ATTTGAGTTAAAAATAACCTTTATTTATGCATAGGGAAAGAGTTCTCACAATATATTTTAGACCACAATAAAGAGATACAAAAGCCTTGGAATCCTTACCAAACCACGATAGAAATAAAATGTTTCCCAGAGCTAAAATAATGAGTCTTTTAACCATTTTAAAAGTGTTTTTAATAAATAAAAGAAAAATATCAAGGAAGAATAAGGGAAGACACACACACACATTATATATATATATATATATATATATATATATATATATATATATATATATATATATATATATATATTTGTTTTATATACATGATTCACTTTCTCACCTGTCGAAGGATATAGCCATTAAGGTGAACACGCTGGCGGAGATCGTCACGTTGGCCATAAAGTTGCTGATGGTGCAATATACAGCACCAAAGGGCCAGTCGCTGAAATGATAAAAAGACAGATTTTTTTCGAGAGAGAACAAGTTATTATGTAGTGAAGTACGTATGTTATTTGCCATGTTGCTGTTATGCATGCAGACGGCCTTGGGTTTCAAGACCGTCATTATCAATTTCGCTAACAACTTGTTCTTTCAAGATTAGCAGATTTACGGATTAAAATAAAATCTAAGATAAAAATCTTAGAACTCCTCTGGCTGCACTGTTGCATTAAGTCAGATTAGGTTTGTCCTGATTTCTAGTCTAGGTATGTTTCTTATCGTGATATTTTTCGGGCCACCGAAGTATTGTGAGCCTACAGTAAGTTGCAGAATTATTTTGACTACTAAATTGCTGCGTTGCAGGAATTTTCATCCTTGAGAAGTTGCTTTGGTCAAAGAATTGTTCTGATGATGAAATTGTCTGGTCCTATATATGTTATGATCATAGTAATGAGATAAGTATTTACTGGCAAAGAGTTTCACCCACGAATGGCCTTCATCAAGTATATAATGAAGCCCGCTTATGGGTGGAATGTTGTACCCGTACAAACCTCCTTTCATTATAAGTCTATTAAACCTCCAAGTTCCGGAATGGTTCTGTTACTGAGTCATTTTTTTATGCTAAGAGTCTTTCCCTCTTACTAAAAAAATACAGTAGTTGGAGAAAACATTTATATTTTCTGAGACATCTTGACGAAGATTCTCTCAACAGCGAGTTACTTTGCTCAGGGGCAGAAATACTTCAGTGCGGGGCAGAAATACTTGCCTGTGAGGCAGTAATTCATCACTGACAGCTATATTGCTAAACGTGTTTAGAGATATTTTTTAATTAGTTTTCCTTATGATAATTATAATTACATTAAAAATGAGTATTTTTAATTACGAAGATTACATTAAATGTAGAAACAGGTAAGAATTACCAAAATTATATTTATTAACCCACTGTCAACTTTGGATGACCCAAAATTGCCAAAACACATTATTTATTTATTAAGTAGCTGTCTTGCTAGAAAAATAGAAACAACACAATTCGAATAACCATTATAATGAAACATTCCTACCCCTCAGAGTACTGGCACTCTACTTCCTACCTTCAGAACTCAAGTGTCCGGCAAACTGGCTTCCTTGAATTCCTCCATAAATATTACCTTACTGACATTTCAGCACAAATATGATGGAATAATTTACAGCAAAATTGTTGGTACTAAACATCCTATTCTTTGAAAATTAAGCTAAGGGTTCGGAGGTGTTTCGAGAAAGACTACAAACTGACTTATATATACTCAAATATTTCAGGAAACTTGAAAGTCATAGGAAAGTTAGCAATTATTTTTCGTTGTTGCAGAGGACTTCAAGAGGAAAGGTTTTACGATGTACCTGAAACTGTTTTACCACAGGAAAAATGTATTTTTGGAAGTGTTTATATTGTAAGTTTTACACAAACACCCTCTCTTACACACATGCGCGCGCACACACACACACACACACACACACACACACACACACACACACACATACACACACACACACATACACACACACACACACACAGAGTAGTCAGGAAGTGGAATAGTTTGGGAAGCGATGTAGTGGAGGCAGGATCCATACATAGCTTTAAGCAGAGGTATGATAAAGCTCACGGTTCAGAGAGAGTGACCTAGTAGCGACCAGTGAAGAGGCGGGGCCAGGAGCTCGGACTCGACCCCTGCAACCTCAACTAGGTGAGTACACACACACACACAGGCTGGGCACCTGGTCCAGCAACTGGCTTCTTGAATTTAACCCCGCTAAATGCAAAGTCATGAAGATCGGGGAAGGACAAAGAAGACCGCAGAAGGAAGTATAGGCTAGGAGGCCAAAGACTGCAAACCTCGCTCAAGGAGAAAGATCTTGGGGCGAGTATAACACCGAGCATGTCTCCGGAAGCACACATCAGCCCGATAACTGCTGCAGCATATGGGCGCCTGGCAAACCTGAGAACAGCGTTCTGACACCTTAGTAAGGAATCGTTCAAGACACTGTACACCGTGTATGTCAGGCCCATACTGGAGTATGCAGCACCTGTTTGGAACCAATACTTGATTAAGCACGTCAAGAAATTAGAGAAAGTGCTAAGGTTTGCGACAAGGTTAGTTCCAGAACTAAGGGAAATGTCCTATGAAGAAAAGTTAAGGGAAATCGGCCTGACGACACTGGAGGACAGGAGGGTCAGGGGAGACATGATACCGACATACAAAATACTGCGTGGAATAGACAAGGTGGACAGAGACAGGATGTTCCAGAGAGGGGACACAGAAACAAGGGGTCACGATATGAAGTTGAAGACCAAGATGAGTCAAAGGGATGTTAGGAAGTATTTCTTCAGTCATAGAGTAGTCAGCAATTGGAATTGTCTAGCAAGTGAGGTAATGGAGGGAGGAACTATACGCAGCTTTAAGATGAGGTGTGATAAAGCTCGTGGAGTAAGGAGAGAGAGGACCTATTAGCACTCAGTGAAGAGGCGGGGCCAGAAGCTGAGTCTCGACCCCTGCAACCTCAATTACGCGAGTACAACTAGGTGAGTGCACACACACCTGACGACACTGGAAGAGAGAAGAGATAGGGGTGATATGATAACGACATATAAAATACTGAGAGGAATTGACAAGGACAGAAACAGGATGTTCAAGATATAGGACACAGCAACAAGGGATCACAGTTGGAAGTTGAAGACTCAGATGAATCACAGGGATGTTAGGAAGTATTTTTTCAGTCACAGAGTTATGAGGAAGTGAAATAATCTGGGAGGCAGTGGAGGCAGGATCCATACATAACTTTAAGAAGAGGTATGATGAAGCTCATGGAGCAGGAAGAGTGTCCTAGTAGCGGCCAGTGAAGAGACGGGGCCAGGAGCTGTGACTCGACCCCTGCAAACACAACTTGCTGAGTACAACTGGGTGAGTACACACACACTATTATACCAAGAAATAAAAATATTAAAAAACAGTCTATTTTTTCCCAATTTTTTCCAACATATCCTATGTCTCTATTTGAATATTTTTCAACATGTATTCTTCCAGAGGGAATGTCTGGATTGTAGTGAAGATGTCTTGATCTAAACGAATTGAAACTACCACCATTTTCCTTTATTCAAAGCTGATTAACTTCTATTCTCCAGGTTTTTTTCTGGCCCGCAATGGTCGTAATGCTTCCCTTAAAAATATAACTACAACAATTTGTGTAGCTTAAATTTTCTTCCGAATAATCCGCTAACAATTTTTCCCACTGGGAGAAAAAATATTGGTGCGTCTAAGAGGAGAAAAGTAATTGTGGGTCTAAGAGAAAAAAAATAATGGTGGGTCAAGGAGGCAGAGAAGTAAGAAGGAACAGTAACTGAGATAAACGACTGCCTAAACTTCCACTTTTTCCTTTTTTCTAACTCCTTGAAGGACTATTGATTTTTGTGGCTGCTGCCACAGGTACATGTGGGAGGGAAGCCGCGGGTGTGGGTGTGAGCTGAAAATGGAATGGAAGAAAAACAGGAGATGATGGAAAGAGAGAACATAAAGAAGAGATGTTGAAAATATACTATGTATAAGTGTGTACTGACACACACACACACACACACACACACACACACACACACACACACACACACACACACACACACACACACACAACACCAGTTTGGAAGCCACACGGGGTCACGCACGTCAAGAAATTAGAGAAATTGCAAAGGTTTGCGACAAGGTTAGTTCCTGAGCTAAGGGGAATGTCCTACAAAGAAAGGTTAAGGGAACTCGGCCTGACGACACTGGAGGACAGGAGGGTTAGGGGAGACATGATAACGTTATACAAAATACTACGTGGAATAGACAAGGTGGACAGAGACTGGTTGTTCCAGAGATGGGACACAGAAACAAGGGGTCACAATTGGAAGTTGAAGACCCAGATGAGTCAAAGGGATGTTAGAAAGTATTTCTTCAGTCATAGAGTAGTCAGGAAGTGGAATAGTCTAGCAAGTGATGTAGTGGAGGCAGGAACCATACATAGCTTTAAGACGAGGTATGATAAAGCTCATGGAACAGGGAGAGAGAGGGCCTAGTAGCGAGCAGCGAAGAGGCGGGGCCAGGAGGTGAGTCTCTACCCCTGCAACCACAATTAGGTGAGAACACACACACACACACACACACACACACACACACACACACACACACACACACACACACACACACACACACAAACTGAATCGGCGAGTATCACCTAAAAATCAAGGGTAATTTCTGCCGAATAAGTTGAGAGAAAATTCTGATTATGCAACAAATCTTCGAAAATCAGTCTGAACATAACGAAATAATATTTATCATTGATTTTAGTTAATATTAAATCAGTTTAAACTCATCTACGATATGCTTGGTAGATTTATGAGAGATTAGGCCAGATTTCTAGTCTAGGCTTGATGCAAATTTAAGAAAAATAATCTCCATTTTCAAGGAAAATATATTTTTATTAATCCACAGAAGAAAAGTTTAGGACACTTTGGATTGACTAATTAGGCTTCATTAGGTACGACATATACTACATACATCAAGTTGATGGACTTTAAGTTTAAAGACTAAATGAAAAGATTAATGTAATAAAGGTGTTTTAATTTTCGTATATCCTTATAATAATAATAATAATAATAATAATAATAATAATAATATTATTATTATTATTATTATTAAACTTGGTGTTGTTATTGATGTTATTTTTTCTTTATTTTTCCTTCTCATTATTTTAGATCTGACTTGTTTAATATATTTTTTTTAGTTCCTAATGAATTATTAACATCAGTAGTGCTATTAGCTACATAAGTATAAGAAGAATTGCTATTATTATATATCCCTGGAATACAACGAACCAATTTAACATTAAAAGACAAAATTATTTGACTGAAGGCTTATGAAAAAACTATTAAAATCAACAATTTCCAGCTTATACTGCGTTGCAGTATTATAAATTTATTTAAGAAAGTCTCCGCAGTCTTACATTCAAAACTTTACTGAAGCCTCAGATAAACAGAACAGACAATACAAGCCAATATAAGCCAAGGAGTGAGCATGTAATGCAAAGAGTCATCGAATAAACCAAGGGGTCAGCATACAAGCAAAGGTGTAAGCTTACAAGCCAAGTAGTCAGGGTATAAGCCAAAAGCTCAGCATATACAGTAACCAAGTAGTCAGCATATAAGTCCAGGAGTGAACACATAAGTCAAGAATCAGCATACAAGTTAAGAAGTCAGCATATAAGCCCAAGAGACAGCCTACACGTCATGGATTAAGCATACAATCCAAGAATCCAGCATATAAGCCAATGATTCAGCAAATAAGGCAAAAAGTCAGTATGCAATCGAGTCAGCATACAATCCCAGAAATCATGCTAGAAGAAAAAGAAACAGCATACAAGCCAAGGAGTCAGTACATTAGTCATGCGTCACCAAAGCAGGAAAGTAGTCAGCATACATGCCCAGACGTCAGTATACAATCCAAGGGGGCAACACATTAGCCCAGGTGATAAGAACTAACAAGCAATATTTACTGAGTGCAACGGATCACTCAAACAAGCTTAGCCATACTAATCAGTATAAAAAATCTTGTTGATATCTATCACAGTCATAATTTGTCAAATAGCTTAATTTTAATAGGCTTATAGTGAGGTTGAAAAATCTAAATGTTGAATTCTTCCTCACGCAAAATGCAATTAAATTTATTTTCAAGACAAGTGGATAATTAGTGGTACAAGTGAGACAGCTTTCCTGGCTTAATTAATTCAGGGTAATTATTTAAGAAATGTTCTCCTGAATTCGTCCTATTCAAATGTGACCCTGACCTATATTGATTATTATTATTATTATTGATTCTATTATTATTATTATTATTATTGTATTATGCTGTTATTATTATTATTATTATCCTCTTAGATAAGAAAATCCGCAGAGAAACAATCAACGCCTGAGGAATAGGGAAGATTATCATGACTGAAATCTCCACTTTCAGTCTGAAGACGCTGTTCTGATGCAAGGATTTCAGCACTGATGCTTACTTGCTCGGTTATTTACTGATAAGAATTTCATTAGTGGAAATTTTCGTTAAAATCACATTTGCTAGCACACAGTGGGAATCAATTCTATCGTTATTCTGCACCTTGAACTGGCCTGTCGTGAAACCTTGAAAGCGAAATGAAATTCCGAAAAATATTATCATAAATTATAAAAAATAAACAGTAACACCAACAGTGAATTAATATTATTTTTATTAACTCATTTTTGTATGTAAATATAACATTTTAGCTTAAAAAATTACATATATTAAAATTTAGATTTTGAAAGAAAAACATTTAGTCCAAGAATAAATAACAGTCATTTTGAATAAAAGATTTCAATTCAGGGCAGAATACTTATCGTATATCTACATTCGTTGTCTTGTACTCAACTATTTGTGACTATTAACCACTAGCTTTACACATGTATATCTAGTGGCCCTCCCTGATAGTAGTATCCAGGTCTTAGGTAGTATATCGTACTGCGTAAAGAAAAGAGCGTAAATTGCACTGGTCACAGACCGGGCCGCGGGGGCGTTGACCCCCGGAACTCTCTCCAGGTAAACTCCAGGTAAGATAATGGTCGAAGTGAAATGTGGATCCCAAAGACCGTAGAGTTTCCCCACACGCTCGTCAACCCTGGACGCAGCAGCACATAAGCTACACTAATGGGGTGGATGCAGAAGCGTACTGCTCATACTAATGTATGTGGATATATCAGAAAACCTCCCACAGTAATGTAGGTGGATATGTAAAGACACTGCCCAGTTATTTGGATATACCTTTGATATACCTTTGTTGAGTTCGAGAGTTTTTCTACTCCCAGAGCCCCGCCATGGGCCAGGTTCGTCTGGTACTTGCCTGGTCAACCAGGTTGTTGCTGATGGATTGTGAGCATGTGCAACGCCATGATTCAACACACATTTCTTTAAAAGAATAGCAAAAGAGGCATACATATTTAAATGTTTAATATTTTATTCCGTTTTGGCTAAAAAAAAAAAAAAACAGCCAAATACACATGGTGAATAATGTAAAAAACGTACATTTGTATGTAATGATTTTTTTCTCTCAAATGTTGAATTCTGTTGCATCATAAAATAAAGTAAAATGGAATACGGAGTTTAAATGCATTGAACTGTTTATAGCATTATACTGTTCCCAGCATTTGCATTTTACTATGAAAATATTACAGCAATTTCGATGATAACAGGCACAAACACACTGGTCAAATTTTTGTTCAAAGATTATTATTATTATTATTATTATTATTATTATTAGTAGTAGTAGTAGTAGTAGTATAGTAGAGGTATTCGTCTTCTTCTCATTATTTTTATTAATACATTCACTGGGAAGCAACAGATATGCAGAAGTGATGCAGGACTTTGGAAATATGAGTTTGATCCGAGGAAGGTAAGGGTCACTCTAATTCCTTGAATCAAGAACCCTTCACTAGCATCAAGAGTTCGAAGTTCATTAATGATAAATGTTTGCAACAGTGTAATAATGAATTAAAATAAAATTTCATTCACAAGCAGCTAGTGAAGTCTGTCCAACTTTATATATATATATATATATATATATATATATATATATATATATATATATATATATATATATATATATATATATATATATATTATATATATATGTCGTGCCGAATATGTAAAACTGGTCAATTAGCAAGAACTCATTTAAAATTAAGTCCTTTCGAAAATTTTCCCTTATACACTTAAAGATATATTTTTTTCATAAATGATAATGTAAAAATTTAAAATTTTGCACCAAAAGAATCTTAGAAAACTTACCTAACCTTATTATAACAAGAACAATTTATTTTAGTCTAACTCAACTAAATATATTTTAAATACGTTTACAATAATTTAATACTAAACAAACACAGTGAAATATATTTTTTTCGTTAGGTTCAGAATGATTTTGGCGACATTATTGCATACGCAAATTTTCACTTGTCCTATATGGCAAGATGAGCGTTGCTATTTAAGCCAAGATCGCAAGTTCTGCCTATTCGGCACGACATATATATATATATATATATATATATATATATATATATATATATATATATATATATATATGTCGTGCCGAATAGGCAGAACTTGCTATCTTGGCTTAAATAGCAACGCTCATCTTGCCATATAGGACAAGCGAAAATTTGTGTATGCAATAATGTCGCCAAAATCATTCTGAACCTAACGAAAAAAATATATTTCACTGTGTTTGTTTAGTATTAAATTATTGTAAACAAATCTAAAATATATTTAGTTGGGTTAGGCTAAAATAAATTGCTCTTGTTATAACAAGGTTAGGTAAGTTTTCTAAGTTTCTTTTGGTGCAAAATTAAAAATCTTTACATTAACATTAATGAAAAAAATATATCTTTAAACGTATAACAGAAAGTTTTGGAAAGGACTTAATTTTAAATGAGTTCTTGCTAATTGACCAGTTTTACATATTCGGCACGACATATATATATATATATATATATATATATATATATATATATATATATATATATATATATATATATAGAAGCGTTTCGTTCACATGTGAGCGAAATGTTCCAATAGCAAGTTATCATCAGGATCTTAACACTTCAAAACCCTTTCATTGTATATACAAATATTAGTGTAAAAATACACAACACACACACACACACGTACAAACACGTACACACACACACACACACACACACACACTTAAAACTGGCTTGGCATTTAACTGCCGAAAAAGTTCAGTAGATGACACTTCAATGTAGTGGATTAAATGTCAACGACTACATTCCTCCCGTACTGACTTAAAGCCCAATGTATGAGCAAAACGTTGTAGATGATAATAATAATGTCCACTTCACTTAAGCTTCACATTAAGCCTAGCATACAATAACACAAAATCCTTTATTCCCAAATTACTTGGACGTAATTTTGAATGTTGCATAATAATTCTTGGACGGAATTCGGATTATATCAAAATTGTTGTACGGAATTTATAATATATGGAAATTCTTCGACGGGATTTAGAACATAATATCGAAATACTTGTATTATTCTAGTAAGGATGCTGATACTTGTCCCCTGGTCCTAACCAATTTTACAGATTTCTAGCTTCTAGCGTTTATATTAAAACATTCTCTCTGAATATTAGGCAAAGTGAAATCCGGGACGATATTACCTTATACACCATTAACTCACTGTAACTCGGGCGCCCCATTAAACAACAAAGTTGGGCACTAGTTGGCTCGTACATACTGTATATCAATTTAATAACGAGATAAATATTAATGGAAAGGTATATATATCAGTTATATATAAAAAAAAAAGATTGAAAATTTTCCAAACGTAATGCATCAGTGTAGACTAAATTGCCATAAACGCTGATGGGAGAAAAATAAGAAAACCCTTTGACAGGATACTGAAAATACAGGTTGACAGATATTCAGTATGTATCTGATGAAGGTTTAATTCAGGTTGAAATATGGAGATTTCTTTTATCTCCTTATTAGTTTTATGCCAAAAGGCTTTCTTATATTTATGTTCTTGAAATCGTACATGGTACAGGTTACGTATCTTCCTAGGATTAATGAACATTAGAAATTTTGTAGTTAATGACATTAATTATTACACCTACACAGAGACGTTTACCTTTCGTTTTAAGAAATTCTAAACGTACTGATGTCTAGAATGATGCATAATCATATATTGATGTAGTATGGAAAAGTGTGATCGTCTGAGAACAAATGTTTAAAGGAGTATAATTTTGGCATGAAGATTTACAACATTTTTTAAAATCTTGAGTATCTTATTCACTTAAATACCGCAGATTTGTGGTTTATGAAGCAAGTTTTAATTTCATGCTGAAGAAAGTGGTAATTTGTGCTTTTATTCATCAGTATCTCAACATGCATTATCAACTTTCCTAATGTTCTTACGTCTGAGGATCACATTTGAGATATGTATGTACATTAGTACCTGACCAGCCAGGCTGTGATTCGTACGTCTGGTTGCGTGCGGCCATCAGTAACAACCTAGTTGATCAGGCTCTGATCCACCTTGAGGTCTGGTCACAGACCAAGCTGCGGGGGAGTTGACCCCCGAAATCCTCTCCAGGTATACTCCAAGCATTACGAAATTTATTTTCGAAATATGGTATGGAAATTGCTTTTGTATGCATTCAGCGAAGCATTTTCAAAGCAGCTCCGACAAGAGGCTAGAAAGCCAGAGCTTATTAAGAACGAGAGAGTGGAGGGAGGTAAATATATGAACTTTTAATATTAAGGACCCTGGATTATTTTCTTGAAGCTAATATTCTTTTGGTACAAAAAAAATTATAAAAAAATATTTAACGCTACTTGTAATTTTTTTTTACAAATTCTCAAAAAAAAAATTTCATGTTTAAACTGAATTTTTTCACATGTTATCTATAGACTTGAAGTCCTTTCCAAAATGGCCAATGTAAAGCAATATATTTTTGAAAAAGCTATTTATTTAATGGTAACTTTTGATCTGAAAGTTCTTTTATCATAGGTAATGTTTGCATTTAGAGTGGATGGAACAGTTAGGAGGGCAGAGGGTGGGAAAATCGGGAATGACGAAGGGAGGGGTAGAGGTCGTCTCAGGAAGGGTTGTAGTGAAGAGTTGATTTTGAGTGCTGTGGGGTTTGTGCATCCAGAAGGCTAGTGTGAGCATGTTAGGGTAATATAGGAACAAGTGCTTAATGTGGGATTAATGTGCCGTTAGAGTGGAAACGAGGTATTTAGAGTAAACCGAAGGGGTGGGAATGTTGCAGAGAGAAGAGTCATTTCAATTGTGAATTTTGTGTGCTTCTGGTTTAACAGTTATTGAATAAACAATAATGAATGCATTTTTATGTTTTATGGATGGCCCTTCCTTGGTGGGAAATCAACAGGTTGTAAAAAATGTTTACATTAAATAATTTAACAGTGGAATGGATGCAGTATTTGAGCAAATATTTTGTTAACAAGCTGGCCGTCTCCCACTGAGGCAGGGTGATCCGAAAAAAGAAAAAATTTTCACCATCATTTACTCTATCATTATCTTAGCTTAGGCAAGGTTTGTCAGGAAACAGGGCAGGTGTTTCCTGACGAGGGTCTTAGATAATGACCCGCCGTTGGAGCTTTTGGTCATCTGACCGAGGCCTTCCGCTGGCTTACCGGTCCACCCCTTTAAAAATTATGGTCAGTTATAACCATTTAGTATCAATGACTTGCCAGAGGCACGCAGATACGACAGTTTGGATGTCATTATAAACGGAAAAAATATACCAACCACTTTCTTATAGAGTGCAGGCATTGTACTTCCCATGTATATACTAAAATAATTTATACCTTGAGTTCGTTACTAAATATTTAACTCGATGAGGATAACTCATAAATAATGCTAACTGTGATTATTACAAAACTGAATGTTGTCAAACTTTTTTACCTAATATATAAAAAAATAAGATTTTATCACACCTAATCCACAAACTGGAATTAAAATAAAAACTTGTCAACTTTTCGCTACGTCGGGTTTCATTGTACAGTGGACCCCCGGTTAACGATATTTTTTCACTCCATAAGTATGTTCAGGTGCCAGTACTGACCGAATTTATTCCCATAAGGAATATTGTGAAATAGATTAGTCCATTTCAGACCCCCAAACATACACGTACAAACGCACTTACATAAATACACTAACGTAATTGGTCGCATTCGGAGGTAATCGTTATGCGGGGGTCACTGTATTTTGTTTTGTGGTTTAGGTACGATACTGAGACTTTAATAACTGAGGATGAGCCTTGTAGTTAACATTAATTTCTTTAAAGTTAAGAAGAAATTAATGAATGTAAAACTGCTTATGAGTATACAAACTTTAATCAAAAGAGGAGGTTAATATATAATTTTTTTAACAAGGCTAACTTTCACCAAAAAAATTTACATAGGATAAGGATTTTTGCCTTTATATTATGGTCAGAAAAAATGATCTTCCATAAAATTAACTTTAGCTTGAAAAAAATAAATAAAAATTAAAACGTTGTGTAGTTTTAAAAATAGGTTAGATAAATACATGAGTGGGTGTGGGTGGGTGTGAGTTGGACCTGACTAGCTTGTGTTACTAGGTCGGATGCCGTGCTCCTTCCTTAAGTGGAAGTGACCTGACTAGGTGGGACATTGGACCTGCCTCGCATGGGTCAGTAGGCCTGTTGCAGTGTTCCTTCTCTCTTATATTCTTATGTTCTTAACATGTTCATGAATACTGTTATGCTATATATTCTTAATAAATATACATGGTGTATGATTGTGTGTGAATATATACACAGAAAGCCATACTTTGTGTATTTGTATGTATATATACTAAACAGATATATACTGTGTACTTGAGTGAGCATGTATACAACTTCACTGAAATTTATGTATATAAAAAAAAATCGCAAAACACCATCAAACCTTAAAAAGATTTTCTTGCAAATTTCTGATTATTTTTTCCATTTAGTAAATTATTTTTTCCTTCGCCTAATTAACATTTAAATCGTTCCTAATTAAGCAAACAGAAAACCTATTATAAGTGCAACTTTGGTACAACTTCCGTCAATTGCCTAATTGCTTCTGTAATTGGAAATTCCCTCTATAATTAGTTACTGCCTTCATTTGAGCGTGACAATATTCTCCTGTCATGGAAGGTGACTATGGAATTTCTCTGCCTCCTATTACTTATTAGCAAACTGGTGGATGACTGAGTTCACTGCTACTGCTCTAGTGTTTTCTTTGTTCTTACCTTTACACCCCGCATTATATTTTTATTAAAGGTAAGAATATATATATATATATATATATATATATATATATATATATATATATATATATATATATATGTATATATATATATAGGTATATATGCAATAAGATCACAGTAAACAGGTGATTTTAAAATATGCAAAACAACCACTGTGAAAGAGTAGTGAAATTCCAATCGCTTTCGTGACTACTCACGAAAGCGCTTGTGAGTAGTCACGAAACCGGTTGGAATTTCACTACTCTTTCACAGTGGTTGTTTTATATATATATATATATATATATATATATATATATATATATATATATATATATATATATATATATATATATATTTAAATTTCTTTTCTGTCTAATGTTACCGCTAATATTAATTATATTGCTTATTGCTTCCAGTACTATTATTACTACCAGTTATACTTCTACTACTACTACTATTACTACTACTATTACAATTATCGCTTCTATTCCTACTACTACTACTACTTATATTAATAAAAATAATATTTAAAATAAAGACACTATAATTTTTATTATTATTGCCACTATATTTCCCAATGCAACGAAAAAATTAATCCGACAACCACAGTCAAATATTTTTTTTCAATAATGATGCATTTTCAGAAAATCTAATGTAATTAAAAATCATGTCAGTCCACCGACCTAATGACTTTTATAATATCTCGTGATATTATCCTGATCTATGCTCTATTTATTAATCTACGAAAAAGCAACAAAAATATCTATTAGCACTTAATTTGCAATTTACAGACATTCCGAGTTTTCAGAGAATGGGATTTCAGAATTTTAATGAGTTTCCCTTGTTTTTCGGAAATACGAATATGCTTACACGCTTAAGAGATATTTAAATGTCAATTTCTTGTAAGAATTTTTATAGTCTTTCATGTATTGGTAATTTCTTTCACCGCTTTACTCTGATTTTTTATTTATTTGCTGAAAATAAGAGTTCATTTTACATTATACATAGCGTTATTGCAATAAGTTCGCATACATGCGTATTTTCCTAGTGGTAGTAACTGGGTGTTTGTCATCTCTGAGGTTCCCTGCAAAAACTAAGTATCTGGGTCACAGCTGTGGCTGTGAATGAGTCAGCTAACAGAAATTTCTGGGAATGATATCCTCCACTCTTTAGGAACGGTTGGCAGTTCCGTTCAATACGCTGGAAATATGTAGACGGCAGCTACACAGCTTGGTCGACTCTCACACACATACATTGAATTCTTACATTTAACAACATTACGAATCTCCTAAAAACCTTTGGATTTTTACACACGTTATTACATTTGCAAAGCTCAAAGATGTGAACAAATATTTATAAGAGCTGCATTTGTCTTGCTTTCGGTAAATGCTGTTGGTAAAAATGGCAATTGTGGGTTCCCTGTAAATTGAAAAAATTCGCACTCCCTATATGTTCAAAGTTTGATTAAATTTGAATTGGATTTTCAGTGATAAATATATTTTGAAGGGGTGAGGAGTGCCTGTCAGACCCTGTTGTGTGTGTGTGTGTGTGTGTGTGTGTGTGTGTGTGTGTGTGTGTGTGTGTGTGTGTGTGTGTGTGTGTGTGTGTGTGCTCACCTAGTTGTATTTTCAAGGGTCGAGTCTCGGCTCCTGGCCCCGCTTCTTGACTGGCTGCTAATCAGTCACTACCTGCTCTGTGAGCTTTATCATACCTCTCCTTAAAGCTATGTATAGATCCTGCGTGCGTGCGTGCGTGTGTGTGTGTGTGTGTGCAGCGATAATAAATCCTCTCTCTCTCTCTCTCTCTCTCTCTCTCTCTCTCTCTCTCTCTCTCTCTCTCTCTCTCTCTCTTTCTTTCGCAATTATTGTCAGTGTTCTACACGATAAATCACAAATATTTTTTCAATATAGTTTTAAAGCTAAGGTCACGAGGGAGACAATCAGAATTTCGATATTGAATATTACAAAATCAACTCCAACTCCCAGGTGTCATTGACAAATCCACGATACACCTGTGATCAGTATCGAGAGTTTATGCTGGTATATATTTAATATTTTATTTACAAAAAATACAGTTATACAAAATATATACCACATGTCGCTAATTATTATTACAACTATTTATTGAATGTACTGGGAATTAATTGCTAATCCAAGAGAGGTCACAAAGTGCTCATTGACGAATGAAACATAATTATGTTTAATTATTAATTGCAAGAGGTTGAGGGTAGCTTAGTTCCTTACATGGAAAGCTCATCACCAGAATCAAGTTACCCACTTCAAGAATCCCAATACTTCTAAGTTCCTCTCAGCATGAAAAAGCAACATCGTCTAGATTCCCTCAGGATTTCACTTTCCCAACTCAGGCAAGAGAAGGAAAGTCTTAAATGAGTATAAATAAGACCCGACGATGTTTTCATGGCTATTAAATATTACATGACGGCGTGGAAGCCAGGCCAGCATCTCGAGACTCAGAGTTGGAGAGGTTGTGCATCATTTACGTGGCTCACACGCTCTCGCTGAGAGCTAAAAATAAATATAAGAAAAAAAAAATTATGTCGTGGATTGAATAGTGTTGACCTGGGGTGGTAAAAATACATAATGTCATTCTTTATGTATGTGTTTGTCGCTCTCTGTTTTTTTTTTCTGTGTGTGTGTGTGTGTGTGTGTGTGTGTGTGTGTGTGTGTGTGTGTGTGTGTGTGTGTGTGTGTGTGTGTACTCACCTATTTGTGGTTGCAGGGGTCGATTCACAGCTCCTGGCCCCGCCTCTTCGCTGATTGCTACTAGGTCCTCTCTCTCCCTGCCCCATGAGCTCTATCATACCTCGCCTTAAAACTATGTATGGTGTGTGTGTGTGTGTGTGTGTGTGTATGTCAATATGTCTGTGTACTGTCTGTTTCTTAGTAGTTCTCTCTCTCTGTCTCACTCTCTCTCTCTCTTTCTAATGAAGGTTACATACATAGTAGTAAATAACTATATTAGAAGGTTATAAAACGATTCCCCTTTAAAGATTAATTAAAAGCCACCAAAATAAAGTGGGATGAAATGCAAACTAATTCTGGCAAAGTTTTTTATTTACATAAATTGCGGTACCGCAAAAATATAAATCCTTGGAAAGTCTCGGGGATTGATTGGGGTTAGAACCCGTGACAGGGGACTTCTAAAACTACCAAACAAACGATCATAGCCAACAATGTATTTAAAATATTAGTTCTGTAGTTTCAGAGCTTCTCTGTCACGGGTTGTTTAAGTTGTAAAAAATCGTTCAGTACGAGATTCGCAAATTAAATAAATGCAACATTATTAAATGATTGCAACACTCACAAAAACATTCAATAAATGAATACTTTTGTGAGTGTTGCAATTATTATTATTATTATTATTATTATTATTATTATTATCAAAAAGAAGCGCTAAGCCACAAGGGCTATACAGCGCTGCGCGAGTGTTGCAAAAGAATGACAGCTTATGACTTTATGCAACTATAAATTGCAACAAGATGAGAAAATGGAATCTTAGGTTAGCAAGTTCCAGCTGATGGGAGCTAAAGAAAATAAACATAAATTAGAAATTATATTTTGTTGATAACAAATACTGCAGTATAAAAACTCATATACTATATTGGTCAAGTTCAAAATACCATTTTGAAATATATGTTGAAAATGCTAGTCTCAGCATGGGTTTTACTGAAACTGAAAGATGCAGCTACGGTATGCTGTCCAACTCTAAACAATCAAGTGTATGAAAAAGAGAAAGTACAAACACTTGCTACTAAATACACATAAAAAATATATGTTCCACAATGACGAAAGATTTGAAAAATAGCTCACATAGCGTCATTTTCAGATAGGAGCAACAGAGAAGATATGATAAACCCATAATGATCATAATATTACACTTGGAAATGACAATTACCTTTTCTGTGCCCTGAAAGGTGAAAAATCGTCACACTTATCAATAAAAAGAAAGACGTAAAAACAGGACGATAATAAGTATACCTGGAGAGTTTACCTGGAGAGAGTTCCGGGGGTCAACGCCCCCGCGGCCCGGTCTGTGACCAGGCCTCCTGGCGGATCAGAGCCTGATCAACCAGGCTGTTGCTGCTGGCTGCACGCAAACCAACGTACGAGCCACAGCCCGGCTGATCAGGAACTGACTTTAGGTGCTTGTCCAGTGCCAGCTTGAAGACTGCCAGGGGTCTGTTGGTAATCCCCCTTATGTGTGCTGGGAGGCAGTTGAACAGTCTCGGGCCCCTGACACTTATTGAAAGACTGTTATAATGGGGAGAGGTAGTGTGGAGTTCAGAACCTTTAAACTGTAACTGATTATACGAAAAGTTAAACTATTAGAAGAAATGCCACAAGCATGGCCATCTTGTAATTACAAAACGGTACTCTTACAAAAAAAAAAATAAAAAAATAAAATGAAGAGGTCTCGTTTTAAGAGGATAATTTTTTTTAATATTTTTAGCCCTAAACTCATGTGGGTCATTCAGCGCAAGACGTGGTGGAGGCTTGATCCTCCGTCTGCTGAGTGCGAGACAAACGCCCTTCCTATTTGCACTCTCCTAATCCTCGGTTTAAGAGGAATTTATGCAAGGTCGGGCGCAATAAAACAAAAAAAAAATTGTGGGCAAAGCTTACAAATCTTGTAAAGCAACGATCATTTTGCAATGTAAGCTGATTGTAAATTCATTGTTACAAGCTTAAATGCTTATATCAATCGCTTATCATTTTTTTCATTGGTACATTTATTTATAAGAACATAAGAACATAAGAACGAAGGAACACTGCAGAAGGCCTACTGGCCCATGCGAGGCAGGTCCAAGTCTCCTACCGGCTTAAGCCAATGCACCCAACCTAGTCAGGTCAGGTCACATTGACTTAAGGGAGGAACACGGCAACCGACCTGGTAGCACAAGCTATCAGGTCTAACTCACACCCACCCACATCCACTCATGTATTTATCCAACCTATTTTTAAAGCTACACAACGTTCTGGCCTCTATAACGGTACTTGGGAGTTTGTTCCACTCATCCACAACTCTATTACCAAACCAGTACTTTCCTATATCCTTCCTGAATCTGAATTTTTCCAACTTAAAACCATTGCTGCGAGTCCTGTCTAGGCTAAATATTTTCAGCACACGGTCTACCAATAATATTTTACATTGAAACTCTCTTAAAAAATCAACCTTGTTTTGATAAAATGCTGATATTCTATGCCTCTAGGCATAATTAGCTGAGTATAACGAGGCGAGCACAAGCAAATGAATGAAATCTGGGGAATAGAACTCTCTGATTGCATTGAGTACAACCACATGAGTTCAAAATGATATGACGAGTACACACACACACACACACACACACACACACACACACACACACACACACACACACACACACACACACACACACACAGGGATGTTAAGAAGTATTTCTTCGGTCACAGTAGTCAGGAAGTGAAATAGTTTGGAAAGCGATGTAGTGGAGGCAGGATCCATTCATAGCTTTAAGAAGAGGTATGATGAAGCTCATGGTGCAGGGAGAGTGACCCAATAGCAGCCAGTGAAGAGGTGGGACCAGGAGCTATGACTCGACCAATTCAACCACAACTAGGTGAGTACACACACACACACACACACACACACACACACGTCAACACAGCCTCCTTCACGCTTCTTACCAGACTGTCGGTGCCAAATATAAAATAAATAATTACTGCCTGGAATGCTTGCAACTGGTTCCAGCCGTAATTCAATTTCGAGGAACCATTAGAGAGATGACAGACGTGAATTGAATCACGAACATGTTTAAAGATTACTTTTTTTTTAAAGGTCACGTATTTAAATTACACTTCTACATGTTCTTTCATAAATGAGAAATAACAAACTTGTATGATTGGCAGTGGTATAATTATTTTTACTATTTTTCCTTTAATATTACTGGCCAATTATTATTATTATTATTATCATTATTATTATCAAGGTTACTACTGCTGCCTTTATTTCTTTAATATTTCCGTATTTGCAGTTTTCCACGCATAATGTACGACATGATGGATATTTATTCAAGCTTGCGTCTCCAATAAATTAACTTTAATGTCAGTGGTAATAACTCTAGTGTCTGCCATTAACTCTTTCAGTTTATTTTACCTCTGCGGTCAGCGTGTGATGTTACGGTATCATTAACTCTGTTTTTCGTGGCAATAACGCAGCTGGTAGGTTTAATGTAATGACTGGTTTTAAATCCCGTTGTAGTAATAATGCACCTAGTGCTCATGACGTTGATTTTAGGGATATTAAAGTAATTAGTGGTAATAACCCTGGAAAGTGCGGGATTAAAGCAATTAGGGTTCATAATTAGGCTCTTTCAGTAGGATTAATGCAGTGTCATTAACTCCGCTTTTAGTGTAATTAACGCAGTTATGAGGATTACCGCAGCTTTTAGTAAGATTAACGCAATTAGGAGTAACTACCCTTGAGTAACATTAAAGCAATTAGGGCTATTAATTTTGGACTGTTAGTGAGATTAACGCCATTTGTGACTAATGATCATGGGCCACATCCCCTTAAGGAAGACGGGTGCCTTGATGCCGTTAAAGGTGATATTGATCCAAGAAAGTGAGCCGGTCCTCACCTACCAGTGGTCGATCCCGAGCACTTCCCATCCCCCAGGGGGTTATGTAACCGCGTACGGATTTAGAGCTTCAGCCTGAGTAAAATATAGATATCGTTACCATCTATACTAAAAGTAATAGGATGCACACACAGGAATCTTGCCCCTGTATTCATCCTCAAGGGCGTGAGAATTTTCACTAAATCTTGAGGAGTAGTAGGATCTTTCATTATTCCAAGATTCCTTGAAAAGAGGCAGGATCCTTGAGTTCTTTTTTCATCGTTAAGGAGGAATAGAGCCTTTCATTCTCTCTTTAATCCCTACTCTTAAGGATAAAAGAAAGCCTGATCCTTCTTTCAATAAGGACGGGAAGCATCCCTAAGGAAAGGGATAGTATATTTACCCTTATTATTAAGGGTAAATATACTATCCTTATAACGAAAGAATAATAAGTTTTCATAATCCATATTGAGGGTGAGGAGCTTCCATTCCTATCCGTATCCCTAAGGATAAAGATTCTATCATTTTTTAAGGATACAGCCTTTTACAATCCTTAAAGAGGGATATCACCTTTCATGACCATCGGTATTCTTAAGGTTAAAGGATGGATAATTTACGTTCTTTCATCCTTCAAGAGGCTTAGGAATTAATTTTTTTTCTCTGGGGCCCACTTCAGTAAATTTTTAGATACCTCTCTCTCTCTCTCTCTCTCTCTCTCTCTCTCTCTCTCTCTCTCTCTCTGAAAGTTATTAAGGAGTTCCAAGGAAGAACTTAATCTAACCACTCGAGGAGAAGACGATGGTATGAGTTTTCCCACGAACACACGGACAGACAGGTACATAGAGAACATTTTTTAGATTCATGACCTTCATCTTTCCTGCCTTTTCACCCTCTGTTCCTGGCAGAGAGTAAGTACGACACTGCTGGAAATTAATATTATGGTAGGTCATCTAGATGATGAAGTGAGGATTTTTTTTTTTTAGTACAAGGCTCGGTCTCTTTCTTGTTCTGTGTGTTGATGTTGTTTCTGTCGTTGGTTGTGTTTGCTTATTTGTTCTGTCACATTACTAGAATTGGGACTATTTCCACTACTACTAATACTACTACTACTACTACCACTAATACTACTAATACTACTACCACTAATACTACTACTAATACTACTACCACTAATACTACTACTACTACTACTAATAATAATAATAATAAGAATTTGTATTATGTTTCCGCTCTTGGTAACATTTGTATTAATATTGAAACTGGTTTTGCTTAGGGAAGATAATTCAATTTAATGTACGTGTGTGTGTGTGTGTGTGTGTGTGTGTGTGTGTGTGTGTGTGTGTGTGTGTGTGTGTGTACTCACCTAGTTCCTCTCACAGTTGTGTTTGCGAGTGTTTAGTTATAGATCTTGGTCCTGCCCCTCAACATACCGCTAGCCATATTCACTCCCTCCTAGCCTCGTGACCATTATCGTACCTAATCTTAAATGTGATATGATGTCTGCCTCCACCACTTCTTGATCGAGGTCATTCCACTTCTCGACCAACCTAACTTCCAACTGTTCCCCTCAGTACCTGTTTCCCGCCTCCCAGACAGCATGTCCATATCTACCATATCAATTAATCTGAATATTTTTTTTTATGTTGTTATCATGTTTTCACTTAATCTTCTGTTCTTCATTGTCATTAGATTCACTTCTGTTCGTATCTTTTCTTATATCATACCCTTTAACTCCGGATTTATTCTCGTTGCTTACCTCTGCCTTTTCTCCATCCAGTCTCTTCTCATGTTTTTTTAAAGTGTTGAATATCTGTGCTGCGTACTCCAAAAAGAGCCAACTATATGTTGTATAAAGGGCCCGGAATGACTCTTTGTTGAGACTGCATAAGGCTACACTTAGATTTGCCAGACGAGCAGTGGCTACAGAGTTATTCGACTGATTTGAGCCTCTGGCAATATGCTAAGAACTATGGTTACCACTTGATCCTTCTCTTTGAGTGAGGTTTGCAGCCTCTGTCCCTCGAGCGTATATTCTGTGTCCGATTTCCAATCCATTTCCCCAATCTTCATAATCTTGCACTTCTTGGGATGGAATTCAAACACAAGTTTCCTGACCATATCCGTTTGAAGTCTTTTCTATCCTAAACTGTTTTCATTTGTTATTTCATTCACATAAACAACAAACAGTGCTGGCCGTAATACCCATCACTGCAGAACTCCTCCAGTTGCTCTTCTCAATTCAGACATCTCCGGCCAATACCTCTTCTGTTTTCATCCACTAAGGTACTCTTTGATCAATTAGACATGTGCACCATCTGGGTATCTTTATTTAATAGACGTTTCGCCATTCTGTGGTTTAATCAATGCAATATATGTTTCTACAGTCTTTAGATTATGTGCCTGAACTGTATTGATGAAGGCACTGATTGGCGAAACGTCTATAAAATAATTATAAATGTTGCACATGTGTCTAATTCATTATTTTGTCGGTATTGGATATCACTGATACTACTTTTTGATCCATTGGAGTATATTCGCCGTTATTCTTGCATGCACCTGAAGTTCTGGCATTAATCGCTTTTAGGGTACAGTAGCAATGCTTTCTCGCAGTATAATGAGAGAAATGGAATACAATGCGAACAAAACGGATAGACACACAAAATCACTATAATGAGATCCTTTATTGACAGTATTTCGCCCACACACATTGAGCTGCATCAAGTTAACTGTGTGGGCGAAGCGTTGTCAACAAAGGATAGCATTATACAGCCTTTGTGTCCTTATCCTTTTGCAGTCTAAGAATATGCAATTCACCATTCATTCTTCGTATTGTTTCACGATACTGTGCGACAGAATTCAAATGGGTTGTTAAGACGAGACTTGACATCCCTGAACCAGTGCTGGTTATTCTTCACGAGATCACTTCTCCAGAAGTGTTCTGCCACTCGCCTGATTGTATTCTCAGTTATCTTGCAAGATATACATGTTACTGATCTGTAGATAAACGCTTCCTGCATATTTCCTTTCTTTACTATCAGGATTACATTCGATGTCTTCCAGACCTCTGTCGATTGTCCATGTGTCTATTGACTTGCTGTAGATATTAGCTAGTGATTTAGAGAGTGATTATGCTTCCTCTACGAGAATCCAGGATGATGGAACAGGGAACATTTTCTTTGATGTTTCCAGCTCTATATTATTTTTATTTACTTCTCCCCCTGTTGTGTGCATGGTGATAAGTACCTCTCTGTGTACCCTTTTCTCCAGGCTTCATGGTATTTTGATGACATGAACCTTGGTAACTGGCACCAACAAAGAGGGATTTAAAATGACACTTGAGCAAACACTAGGACGTGTATATTACACGTTTCTGTCACAGCTTACATGTAGTCTCATACCACTTTTTTGTATTCTCTCCGTTAGTGTGTGTGTGTGTGTGTGTGTGTGTGTGTGTGTGTGTGTGTACTCACCTAGTTGTACTCACCTAGTTGAGGTTGCGGGGGTCGAGTCCAAGCTCCTGGACCCGCCTCTTCACTGGTCGCTACTAGGTCACTCTCCCTGAGCCGTGAGCTTTATCATACCTCTGCTTAAAGCTATGTATGGATCCTGCCTCCACTACATCGCTTCCCAAACTATTCCACTTCCTGACTACTCTGTGGCTGAAGAAATACTTCCTAACATCCCTGCGATTCATCTGTCTCTTCAACTTCCAACTGTGTCCCCTTGTTGCTGTGTCCCATCTCTGGAACATCCTGTCTTTGTCCACCTTGTCAATTCCTCTCAGTATTTTGTATGTCGTTATCATGTCCCTCCTATCTATCCTGTCCTCCAGTGTCGCGCGCGCGCGCGCGCGCGTGTGTGTGTGTGTGTGTGTGTGTGTGTGTGTGTGTGTGTGTGTGTGTGTGTGTGTGTGTGTGTGTGTGTGTGTGTTTGTATCTCCCTGTTTCCCCCAGTTTTCAAGCCATCAGCAGCACCATCATCACAGCTGGATGGGTCGACAGTACGACATCAAAGGCTGGCCTGCAAACTTTGAGTGCTCGCTGATCGAAGTGTATAAGTGGAAGATAGGTATTAATAAAGGGGATATTAATAAGGTCTTGAGGATGTCTCTCCAAGAGAGAACCCGCAGTAATGGATTTAAATTAGATAAGTTTAGATTTAGAAAGGACATAGGAAAGTATTGGTTTGGAAATAGGGTAGTTGATGAGTGGAACAGTCTACCTAGTTGGGTTATTGAGGCTAGGACTTTGGGTAGTTTCAAATCTAGGTTGGATAAGTACATGAGTGGGAAGGGTTGGATTTGAGTGGGACTTTCACATCAGAGCTTATTTCTTGGGTAGCATTGAAAATTGGGTTGGGTAAATGTTTTGTTAGTGGGATGAATTGTAAAGGACCTGCCTAGTATGGGCCAGCAGGCCTCCTGCAGTGTTCCTCCTTTCTTATGTTCTTATGTTCTTATGTTCTTATGATGGTATGAAGGAGGCGGTATGAAGGTGGTGGTATGAAAGTGGTGGTATGGGAGAGGTAGGGAGGCAGTGGTATGAAGGAAATGGAGGCGGGGAGGGTGGTGGTGAAGAGGCAGTGATATGTTTGACAACACTTAAATATAGGAAAAATGAAAGTGAGTAAACCCATGTCGTACAGATTTAATACAAATACAATTTGATGAAGACGAATCCTTGATGCCTTCAGGTATGCCAGTGGAGACGTGGGAGAGAGAGAGAGAGAGGGGGGGGGGAGGAGAGACTCCAAACTAACCATGAAGAACCACGTTGTAAGTCTTGCAAACAAGGCAGCCAGGAAGCTTACAGCACTTCGCCGTATCTCGCATCTGCTCGACAGTACTGGTTGCAAGATTCTGTATGAGTCACAAGTACGCTCACACCTTGAGTATGCTCCACTTTCTTGGTTTGCCTGCCCCCCCCCCTCTCATCTGCGACTGCTTGACAGAGTAGAGAACAGAGCAAGACGTCTCATCTCTCATTTGGACCCATCCTGGATAGATCTGTCATTTCAGTAGAGCCTTCAACACAGGAGGGATGTGGGTGGCTTTACTGTTATGTACAAGGCCAATATTGTCAAAGTACCACACTTGGATCCACTTCGAGGACAGCGTGAAGCAAGCTTCTATACCACAAGACGGGCAGAAAACAGCAACTTCACTCTGGCTGTACCCTTCTCCAGAACATCACTCCATCTGAGATCACATGTACCCAGGATGACTCGAGTATGGAACACATTCGTACAGCATTATGATGTCAACGAGATAAAGTCAGTTGATCACATGAAAATGCTGGCCCACAGATGGCTCCAGCTTCATCCTGTTCCCTACTTGTATGTCTCATAACAATAAAAATGCTTTCAAATGAGCTGATGTAGGTAACAGTTCTTAGCTTGTCATTAAAGTTAGGAATCCTTAACCTGTAAATAGCTTGTTAATAAAGCTAGGGATCCTTAACCTAACCTTATCAAACCCTGTGTAAAAGAGAGAGAGAGAGAGAGAGAGAGAGAGAGAGAGCTGCCATCTAGCGTGGGTTGAATAAAATTATACTTTTTCCTCTTTATGGACGAAAATCCTATTATATTTCTTCCACCCGCGGCACTTGCCAGAAGACAGAGAACGTGCAGACGAAGCAAAGTGGGGAAAAGGGGAGAGAAAGACAAGGAAAACTCGAAAGGAGGAAATGAAGGACTTGGGATGAAACGGAGATATTAAGTCACCAGAAAATAAACCAAAGTAGTAAGAGAAGAGTGATAATCGGGGGTCTGAGTGGCAATCGCTATCGATCGGTATTATTAAATTCGCATGCGAGCGGCAGACCCGTCAGGGGTTATACTGTGCGAGGGAAATGGGAGATAATCAGGTTTGCCGGGAGGAAAAAAAAAACGAGTGTAATTCAACCATTTTTTTGACCGCAAGCTGTTTACTAGAAATACCGTTTATGCGTAGGTGCACTAATACGCACTTTGCGATTTATATACACACTCGTAGGAATCTACTGGTGTATATTCGTACACCTCTCTTTGTACATAAAGAGATACGCAGCTCTGTATTACCAGCTCGGGTAATTCTTTATACCTCAGGCAAGCTAACCTCAAATATATATTTATTAACACATCGGCAGTTTCCCACCAGGGTATATATATATATATATCTATATATATATATATATATATATATATATATATATATATATATAGGGTGTGTGTGTGTACTCACCTAATTTAGGTTGCATGTGTGTGTGTGTGTGTGTGTGTGTGTGTGTGTGTGTGTGTGTGTGTGTGTGTGTGTGTGTGTGTGTGTGTGTGCGTGTGTGTGTGTGCAAAATAATAACAGGGGGAGTTGAGTGATAGCACTAGGCCTTTTGTGTTGCAATCAACACTTCATCAGAATCCTGGAGTGTTGCAAAAGGGATCAAGCCTGAGCGAATACTTTTCCTCATGTTATATATGATTCCTAAGTGTTTAGCGCCTGTTGAATTTAATAATAATAATAAACAGAGCGAAGCACTGATTACAATAAACTGTTCGTTCTGTAACCTGTGTCATTCAACCTAATAATGTGCTCCAAAAAATTCGTTCATGCGTGGTCACCTTTACGTATCGAAAGTAAAATCGGTCAAATTTTTTTTTTTTTTGCGAAGGAACAAGATTAATTTTAATGATGAATGATGCAAAAAGGAAAATATTTTTTGTTCGTTTTTGATAATAAATGTTTAAGCCTTTTAATCTGAAGCATTAAACCCGTGTTGATCATTCAGCAGTAGTTTTGGAGAATGATTATTATTTTTAAAATTACCGTATCTCATATTATTATTATTATTATTATTATTAATAGTAGTAGTAGTAGTAGTAATTGCAAAAACAGCAGCTGCAGTAGTAATAATAGTAGTGGTAGAAGTAGTAATAGTGTAAAAGCAGAAGTAGCAGAATTAGTAGTAATAGTGGCATAATTTTTACTATTATTATTGTTATTATTATTAGGCGCAATAAACCTGAGTTGGATCATTCAGTGCAAATGGAAATGGAAGCTCGAACCATAATCTGTGAATGATCTATTCCACAAATTATTGCTAATTCTTTTATCTCAGCAAATTCGACCTCAGTTAGGTCACCTGTTCTGTCAGACATCAATTACCCGAAGATGTTGAGCTCAGTAGACTGAGGGGGAAATACGTATTCTTCTCTATCTGAAGATGTTCTTGCTGTAGACGAAAGCTCAGGGGCTGTTTTCTCATGCATTCTTGTGCAAAAAATTTATGTATTTTGCCACGGAGCCATTGTCTTATTCTATTATTTGTTAATATATTATTATTATTTTATTATCACACTGGCCGATTCCCACCAAGGCAGGGTGGCCCGAAAAAGAAAAACTTTCACCATCATTCACTCCATCACTGTCTTGCCAGAAGGGTGCTTTACACTACAGTTTTTAAACTGCAACATTAACACCCCTCCTTCAGAGTGCAGGCACTGTACTTCCCATCTCCAGGACTCAAGTCCGGCCTGCCGGTTTCCCTGAATCCCTTCATAAATGTTACTTTGCTTACACTCCAACAGCACGTCAAGTATTAAAAACCATTTGTCTCCATTCACTCCTATCAAACACGCTCACGCATGCCTGCTGGAAGTCCAAGCCCCTCGCACACAAAACCTCCTTTACCCCCTCCCTCCAACCCTTCCTAGGCCGACCCCTACCCCGCCTTCCTTCCACTACAGACTGATACACTCTTGAAGTCATTCTGTTTCGCTCCATTCTCTCTACATGTCCGAACCACCTCAACAACCCTTCCTCAGCCCTCTGGACAACAGTTTTGGTAATCCCGCACCTCCTCCTAACTTCCAAACTACGAATTCTCTGCATTATATTCACACCACACATTGCCCTCAGACATGACATCTCCACTGCCTCCAGCCTTCTCCTCGCTGCAACATTCATCACCCATGCTTCACACCCATATAAGAGCGTTGGTAAAACTATACTTTCATACATTCCCCTCTTTGCCTCCAAGGACAAAGTTCTTTGTCTCCACAGACTCCTAAGTGCACCACTCACTCTTTTTCCCTCATCAATTCTATGATTCACCTCATCTTTCATAGACCCATCCGCTGACACGTCCACTCCCAAATATCTGAATACATTCACCTCCTCCATACTCTCTCCCTCCAATCTGATATTCAATCTTTCATCACCTAATCTTTTTGTTATCCTCATAACCTTTCTCTTTCCTGTATTCACCTTTAATTTTCTTCTTTTGCACACCCTACCAAATTCATCCACCAATCTCTGCAGCTTCTCTTCAGAATCTCCCAAGAGCACAGTGTCATCAGCAAAGAGCAACTGTGACAACTCCCACTTTGTGTGTGATTCTTTATCTTTTAACTCCACGCCTCTTGCCAAGACCCTCGCATTTACTTCTCTTACAACCCCATCTATAAATATATTAAACAACCACGGTGACATCACACATCCTTGTCTAAGGCCTACTTTTACTGGGAAAAAATTTCCCTCTTTCCTACATACTCTAACTTGAGCCTCACTATCCTCGTAAAAACTCTTCACTGCTTTCAGTAACCTACCTCCTACACCATACACTTGCAACATCTGCCACATTGCCCCCCTATCCACCCTGTCATACGCCTTTTCCAAATCCATAAATGCCACAAAGACCTCTTTAGCCTTATCTATATACTGTTCACTTATATGTTTCACTGTAAACACCTGGTCGACACACCCCCTACCTTTCCTAAAGCCTCCTTGTTCATCTGCTATCCTATTCTCCGTCTTACTCTTAATTCTTTCAATTATAACTCTACCATACACTTTACCAGGTACACTCAACAGACTTATCCCCCTATAATTTTTGCACTCTCTTTTATCCCCTTTGCCTTTATACAAAGGAACTATGCATGCTCTCTGCCAATCCCCAGGTACCTTACCCTCTTCCATACATTTATTAAATAATTGCACCAACCACTCCAAAACTATATCCCAACCTGCTTTTAACATTTCTATCTTTATCCCATCAATCCCGCCTGCCTTACCCCCTTTCATTTTACCTACTGCCTCACGAACTTCCCCCACACTCACAACTGGCTCTTCCTCACTCCTACAAGATGTTATTCCTCCTTGCCCTATACACGAAATCACAGCTTCCCTATCTTCATCAACATTTAACAATTCCTCAAAATATTCCCTCCATCTTCCCAATACCTCTAACTCTCCATTTAATAACTCTCCTCTCCTATTTTTAACTGACGAATCCATTTGTTCTCTAGGCTTCCTTAACTTGTTAATCTCACTCCAAAACTTTTTCTTATTTTCAACAAAATTTGTTGATAACATCTCACCCACTCTCTCATTTGCTCTCTTTTTACATTGCTTCACCACTCTCTTAACCTCTCTCTTTTTCTCCATATACTCTTCCCTCCTTGCATCACTTCTACTTTGTAAAAACTTCTCATATGCTAACTTTTTCTCCCTTACTACTCTCTTTACATCATCATTCCACCAATCGCTCCTCTTCCCTCCTGCACCCACTTTCCTGTAACCACAAACTAATGCTGAACACTCTAACACTACATTTTTAAACCTACCCCATTCCTCTTCGACCCCATTGCCTATGCTCTCATTAGCCCATCTATCCTCCAATAGCTGTTTATATCTTACCCTAACTGCCTCCTCTTTTAGTTTATAAACCTTCACCTCTCTCTTCCCTGATGCTTCTATTCTCCTTGTATCCCATCTACCTTTTACTCTCAGTGTAGCTACAACTAGAAAGTGATCTGATATATCTGTGGCCCCTCTATAAACATGTACATCCTGAAGTCTACTCAACAGTCTTTTATCTACCAATACATAATCCAACAAACTACTGTCATTTCGCCCTACATCATATCGTGTATACTTATTTATCCTCTTTTTCTTAAAATATGTATTACCTATAACTAAACCCCTTTCTATACAAAGTTCAATCAAAGGGCTCCCATTATCATTTACACCTGGCACCCCAAACTTACCTACCACACCCTCTCTAAAAGTTTCTCCTACTTTAGCATTCAGGTCCCCTACCACAATTACTCTCTCACTTGGTTCAAAGGCTCCTATACATTCACTTAACATCTCCCAAAATCTCTCTCTCTCCTCTGCATTCCTTTCTTCTCCAGGTGCATACACGTTTATTATGACCCACTTCTCGCATCCAACCTTTACTTTAATCCACATAATTCTCGAATTGACACATTCATATTCTCTTTTCTCCTTCCATAACTGATCATTTAACATTACTGCTACCCCTTCCTTTGCTCTAACTCTCTCAGATACTCCAGATTTAATCCCATTTATTTCCCCCCACTGAAACTCTCCTACCCACTTCAGCTTTGTTTCGCTTAGAGCCAGGACATCCAACTTCTTTTCATTCATAACATCAGCAATCATCTGTTTCTTGTCATCCGCACTACATCCACGCACATTTAAACAACCCAGTTTTATAAAGTTTTTCTTCTTCTCTTTTTTAGTAAATGTATACAGGAGAAGGGGTTACTAGCCCATTGCTCCCGGCATTTTAGTCGCTTCATACGACACGCATGGCTTACGGAGGAAAGATTCTTTTCCACTTCCCCATGGACAATAGAAGAAATAAAAAGAACAAGAGCTATTTAGAAAAAGGAGAAAAACCTAGATGTATGTATATATATATATGCATGTGCGTGTCTGTGAAGTGTGGCCAAAGTGTAAGTAGGAGTAGCAAGATATCCCTGTTATCTAGCGTGTTTATGAGACAGAAAAAGAAAATGTGAGATATAAAGTCCATTAACTGCTCTAAGGTCTTATGTCTTATGTCTTACGCTACTTGATAAATAAATGTTCAAGAATAATATATATAATGGATAGTTATTTAATATTTTTTACACAAAGTAATAAGTCTTTTCCGATTAAAATATTGTGTATTGGATAGGAAAACTAGGGAGAGGAGGAAGTGATACATTAGATGAGGTGGGTGTATAGAAGATTTGATAAAGAAGAATGGGGTTGTGTGCTCACCTATTTGTACTCTGCTATTTATGGTTGCAGGGTTTGATTCACAGCTCCTGGCCACGGCTCTTCTCTAGTCTCTACTAGGTCCACTGTGTGTGTGTGTGTGTGTGTGTGTGTGTGTGTGTGTGTGTGTGTGTGTGTGTGTGTGTAATCACCTAACTGTGGCTGCAGGGGCCGATTCATAGCTCCTGACCCCGTCTCTTCACTGGGCGCCACTAGGTCTACTCTCTCCCTGCTCCATGAGCTTTATCATACCTCTTCTTAAAGTCATGTATGTTACCCACCTCCACTACATCACTACCCAGACTGTTCCACTTTCTGACAACTCTATGACTGAAGAAATACTTCTTAACATCCCTGTGACTCATCTGAGTCTTCAACTTCCAATGTCTCCGAGTACGAGAAATGTTTGTCTGCGTTTTTATTCTCTCTCTCTCTCTCTCTCTCTCTCTCTCTCTCTCTCTCTCTCTCTCTCTCTCTCTCTCTCTCTCTCTCTCTCTCTCTCTCTCTCTTTCAACATGTAGCTCCAAGGAATGAGTTCAACACTGACTAATGAGGACAATCTTATTTCCCAAAATAAAACCCAAACAATAATGCTCTCCAGTAAGAACTCGTGGAACGATCGCTTTACAAACATTGAATTCAACTAGAACTGTTAGAGGAAGTTGTCTAAATACACAAAAACGTCCTCCCGAGAGCTGGTTGTGATGGGTCAGGTGAATTGAAATCAAACAAGGCATTTTCTTGAGGGGACAGGCGAATCTGGTTTTAGTTCGTGAACTGCGTACTTTTGCCCTGATTATCTATTTCTGTGTTCTTGTGTCTGTCACTCTTTCTTTTTGTACGTCTGTATATCTTTGTCTCTAACTGTATAAAGCACTCTCTCTCTCCATGTCTTTATGTCTGTTAATCTGCATATCATTAAAGTTGTCTATTTCTCTTTCTATCGAGGCCTCTATAATTTTCTCCATTCATCAAGCTTCAGGTATTTACCATCTGACTGCTTGTTTGTTTACCTGCCATTCCGGCTTTGTAATGTTTTATTGTTTTGCTTATCTGTTTAATTGACAGACTCAGTTGCTCCTCCTCGTCTCTCAGTTTGCTTGAAATATACCTGCAGAAGTTTGCCATCTTACATGAAATAGATGTGACCTTAACCTACTCGTTTAAGATGACAAGACCTTTGCTTGTGAATTAGCTCTTGTTCTTATTTAATTTTCTCTGTGGAATTATACCAATTTCATATATCAACATTCCTTCACCAGCTTGAGGATACCATCCTCTCCACCCGTCCCACTGAGGGGAAAATAATTGAGGTTCTTTCTTTATCCTGCACTCTTGAAAGTCTGCACGATGGGACACTAATCGTATTTCTTCGAAATGCGGAGCAATTATCCAGTGTGGGCAGCTGGGCGACGGTGAGAGAGAGAGAGAGAGAGAGAATGTGTGCGTGTGTGTGTGTGTGTGTGTGTGTGTGTGTGTGTGTGTGTGTGTGTGTGTGTGTGTGTGTGTGTGTGTGTGTGTGTGTGTGTGTGTGTGTGTGCAAATGGTGCGTGTAAAGCAAATGGTGCCAAAATCTTCATTAACCTGAGATATATGTTCAATTTATTACCACTAAGAAGTCGAAGCTAAGCACTTACGATTTTTTAATGAATTTATAAGACTTTCAGAACGATTTTGATAATTTAGACATTTCTAGTAAAGTACAGTACCTAAGGATATACAATACGTTAAGTGCCCTTCACGGAGAAAATTTGCGGCTTCACAATAGAAAAATAATTCGTAATTTATTGAAGCTCTGTTTTCCCTAGTCATTTTTATCTTATTTCCGCCAGTTAGCGAAATATTGGTACATTGTTTTATTGAGTACTGGCCGACTGCATCGTGATTTTAAGTCTGGAATTGCTTGCTTGCTTATTTATTTGTTTAAAGAAACCATACCCCGGCCGGGATTGAACCCGCGGTCATAGAGTCTCAAAACTCCATCCCGTCGCGTTAGCCACTAGACCAGCTAGCCACAATAAGATTCATCCAACTAGGTATATTTCTACACCATAGGAAGGTTAGCACAGGCACCTCTGTGGCCACAAATGCAAGTTTTTACAGACGAATCTCCAGCTAGCGTGGCCGTGACGAACTCTAGCTCAGGTCCCTTCACTGCCGTCAACATGACTCACGAAATCGTAATGACACGATTGCAAACAAACCATACCCCGGCCGGGATTGAACCCGCGGTCGTGTCATTACGATTTCGTGAGTCATTTTGCTTAAAGAGTTTGTGTTGCATTGCTGGATTCGTGTGGTGTACCTCAAGACTCAGTTAATTCCTCACTTTAAAATATGCGGTAAGAAAGAACACAAAGGCACAATACCGTGACTGAAACAATACACAAATAACCCGTAGATAGGAGACAGGAACTGTATGACGGCGTTTCGGCCAGACTTGGACCATTTACTAGTCACACTAGCACACGTGTTGGTGTGTAAATACTCAAAGTCGGATCGAAACGTCTTCACACAGTTCCAATCTACTATAAGAGACTAATAATATTCCGGTAATTAATTTTTATAGTGGGCCAGAAGAAGATAAATTATGTAACATCACAGTCACTAGTGAAATGGTTGTGAAGCAGATAGACCGACTGAAGCAAAATAAGTCACCGGGTCCTGATGAGGTTTTTTCAAGGGTTCTAAAGGAATGCAAAATGGAAGTCTGTGAACCATTAACTAATATTTTTAATTTATCTCTTCAAACAGGTATAGTGTCTGATATGTGGAAGATGGCTAATGTAATTCCTATTTTTAAAACAGGGGACAAGTCGTTACCGTCAAATTACCGCCCAATAAGCCTGACCTCAATTGTAGGCAAATTACTAGAGTCAATTATAGCTGAGATTATAAGAAGCCATCTCGATAAGCATAGCTTGATTAATGATACTCAGCATGGATTCACAAGAGGCCGGTCTTGTCTATCTAATTTATTAACTTTCTTCAGTAAAGCTTTTGAGGCTGTTGACCACGATAAAGAATTTGATATTGTTTACTTAGATTTTAGTAAGGCATTTGATAGAGTTCCGCACCAGAGACTGTTGAAGAAAGTAGCAGCTCATGGCATTGGGGGAAGGGTGCTCTCGTGGATCGAATCATGGCTCACAGACAGGAAGCAGAGAGTGTCCATAAATGGGGTTAAATCCGAGTGGGGATCAGTAACAAGTGGCGTTCCACAGGGATCATTCTTGGGCCCGTTGTTGTTTATAATATATATCAATGATCTTGATGAAGGAATTACTAGTGATATGAGCAAATTCGCCGATGACACGAAGATAGGTAGGATAATTGATTCAAACGTAGATGTTAGGGAACTTCAGGAGGATTTAGACAAACTCTACTCTTGGTCAGAAAAGTGGCAGATGCAGTTCAATGTAGATAAATGCAAGGTTCTGAAGCTCGGGAGTGTCCATAACCCTAGCACTTACAAGTTAAATAATGTAGAACTTAGCCATACAGATTGTGAAAAGGACTTGGGGGTTATGGTAAGCAGCAACCTTAAACCAAGACAGCAATGCCTAAGCGTACGTAATAAGGCAAATAGATTACTGGGATTTTTATCAAGAAGTGTAAGCAACAGAAGTCCAGAGGTCATACTGCAGCTTTATACATCATTAGTAAGGCCTCACCTAGATTATGCAGCTCAGTTCTGGTCTCCATACTACAGAATGGACATAAATTCCTTAGAAAACATTCAGCGTAGGATGACTAAATTAATACATAGCATTAGAAATCTTCCTTATGAAGAAAGATTGAAGACTCTCAAGTTACATTCACTTGTTAGACGAAGAATGAGGGGAGACCTGATCGAGGTGTATAAGTGGAAGATAGGTATTAATAAAGGGGATATTAACAAGGTCTTGAGGATTAGTTAGAGGTATGGGTTTAGAAATGATTAATAATGAGTATGGATATATTGACTTATGCTCTGATATTAAGAATCTTAATAGTAACTGTCATGGAGTAACTCTGGGTATTGATAATTTCAGAAATTGTGTAAAAACAAAGATGAATAGGAAAAATGTGCAGAAGAAAAAACATATGATGGTATTTTATGCTAACAGTCGAAGTGCAAGAAATAAAATTAATGAACTACGTTTGGTAGCATGTGCTGGGAACTTTGATATCATTGCATTAACTGAAACGTGGTATGATTTAAAGAGTCGGGATATGACTGCTGAGTGTAATATTCAGGGATTTAAGTTATTCAATGTGGATAGATGTAATGGGAAGGGGGGAGGAGTTGCATTGTATGTTCGAGAAAATATTAATTGTTGCATAAAAAAAGGTATAAAAATAGATGGAGCAGTAACAGAGTCTGTTTGGGTAGAGTTCGTGGAGGGTCAAGAAAAACTAATTCTAGGTGTAATATACCGACCTCCAGGCTTGGATCACGATAGAGGGAGACTTCTTTGGGACGAAATTGTTAGGGCTTCTGGACACAGTAACGTAGTCATAGTAGGGGACTTTAACTTTAGCCAAATTGACTGGAATTCTTTGACAGGTAATCTAGAGTCCAGTGACTTCATGGAAACAGTTCAGGACTGTTTTCTGAAACAGAGTGTAACTGAACCTACCAGGGGTAATAATTTGCTAGACCTAGTCTTGTCAAATAAGGAAACACTAGTGAATAATCTGGAGATCACTGAAGAGCTTGGCGCAAGTGATCACAAATCCATCACCTTTAGCATTAATTGGGAATGCAAGAATAATGATAATACAGTAAAAATCCCCGATTTTCGTTCTGCCGATTATAATGGACTTAGGGAACATCTGTCTAATCTTGATTGGGGATATCTAGCTAATGATTTTATTGACGATAATCATACTTATGAATATGAAGGGATCTGCTTTTATGATTGTTTTCTTAATAATGTACACAGTGCCCAGAGTATATACATTCCCCAGAGAGAAATTAGGTCTAATAATAACGATCCCAAATGGGTTAACAGGAGGTTAAAGCATCTATTAGGGGAGAAAAGGGGAATTTATAGGCGCATTAGAAGAGGAGAGGTTAACCTTACTGACCAATATGTTCAGCTTAAAAGAGAAGTAAAAAAGGCGATTAGAAAGGCTAAACGTGACTATGAAATTAGAGTCGCTAATGAATCAAAGACTAATCCAAAGGGGTTCTTTCAAGTGTATAGGACGAAGGTGAAGGAAAAAGTAGGACCTCTGAAATCTGGGAATGGACAGCTGACGGATAATGAACTGGAAATGTGTTCCTTATTTAATGACTATTTTTTGTCAGTTTTTACACAGGAAGATGTAAATGAGATTCCAATAATTAACAATTATTTAGTTCCTGATGAATTTAAGTTAACTAATATTACTGTCACGAGGGACATGGTTATTAAACAGATAGACAAACTGAAACAAAATAAGTCCCCGGGACCCGATGAGTTGTTTTCAAGGGTACTTAAGGAATGCAAGATGGAGCTTAGTCAGCCATTAACGAGTGTATTCAATGCGTCCATCCTTACCAGTGTTGTGCCAGAGATGTGGAAGATGGCTAATGTGGTTCCTATATTCAAATCAGGGGATAAGTCCACTCCTTCAAATTACCGTCCAATAAGCCTGACATCTATAGTGGGCAAGTTATTAGAATCAATTATAGCTGACATTATCAGAAGTCACCTTGAAGAGCATAACTTGATAAATGAATCTCAGCATGGATTCACGAGAGGTCGTTCCTGCCTGACAAACTTACTGACGTTCTTCAATAGAACATTTGAGGCAGTTGACAGTGATAAGGAATATGATATTGTTTATTTGGATTTTAGTAAAGCCTTCGACAGAGTACCTCACAAGAGACTCTTAAGAAAAGTGGCAGCTCATGGTATAGGAGGTAAAGTTCTAGCATGGATTGAGGCATGGCTTACCAATAGAAAGCAGAGAGTTACCATTAATGGAGTGAAATCTGAATGGGGATTAGTCACTAGTGGCGTTCCACAAGGATCAGTTTTAGGGCCTCTCTTGTTCATAATTTACATTAATGACCTTGATGAAGGGATTACTAGTGACATGAGTAAGTTTGCTGATGATACAAAGATAGGCCGTATAATTCACTCTGAGGAGGATATCAATGAACTCCAGGACGATTTGAACAAATTAATGTCTTGGTCAGAGAAATGGCAGATGAAGTTTAATGTGGATAAGTGTAAGGTACTTGCCCTTGGTAATGAAAATAACCCTCGAAGCTATAATCTAGGTGAAGTAGAGCTTGGTCATACAGAATGTGAAAAAGACTTGGGAGTCATGGTAAGCAGAAATCTAAAGCCAAGACAGCAGTGCCTCAGTGTGCGCAACAAGGCCAACAGATTACTTGGATTTATCTCAAGAAGTATAAGTAACAGAAGTCCAAAAGTTATTTTACAGCTCTATACATCACTAGTGAGGCCTCATTTAGATTATGCTGCTCAGTTTTGGTCCCCTTACTACAGGATGGACATAGACTCATTAGAGAACATACAGAGAAGAATGACTAAAATGATTTACTGTGTAAGGAACCTCCCGTATGAAGATAGACTTAAAGCCTTAAATCTCCACTCTCTGGAGAGGCGTAGAATGAGGGGAGATATCATTGAAGTGTATAAGTGGATGACGGGCATAAACAAGGGAGACATTAATAAAGTACTTAGGGTGTCGAACCAGGTAAGAACCAGGAATAATGGATTTAAGTTGGATAAATTTAGATTTAGAAAGGACATAGGTAAGTACTGGTTTTCTAACAGAGTTGTAGATGCGTGGAACAGTCTTCCCAGTGGGGTGATAGAGGCTAGGACCTTGGGTAGCTTTAAGAAGAGACTGGACAAATATATGAGCGGGAGGGGCTGGGTTTGATTGGTGTTGGGGGGTGCAGGAGTTGTTTCTTGAGTAGCTTTAGGTAGATGTCGTTTTGTTAGGTAAGACACATATGCAACAGTCAGGTATCTTTATTTCGAAACGTTTCGCCTACACAGTAGGCTTCTTCAGTCGAGTACAGAAAACTTGATAGAAGCAGAAGATACTTGAAGACGATGTAATCAGTCCATCACCCTTAAAGTTTTGAGGTGGTCAGTCCCTCAGTCTTTAGAAGAGCATTGTTCCGTTGTCTGAAACAATATGAAGTTGAAGTGACAGGATGGAGCCTTTATATAGTGCAAGGAGGTGAGACGGAGGTTGCTTTGGGAGGGCAGGTCCCTCTCAAACCCAGCCGTTCTCACTAGTAGAGGTCGAAGTTGATGGTCTGTACCAAGATACCCTTGTGTTGCAGTGTCTGACAGAATGAACATTAAAATGGTATAAAATACCGACAGATTGTTAGGTAAGACACATATGCAACAGTCAGGTATCTTTATTTCGAAACGTTTCGCCTACACAGTAGGCTTCTTCAGTCGAGTACAGAAAAGTTGATAGAAGCAGAAGATACTTGAAGACGATGTAATCAGTCCATCACCCTTAAAGTTTTGAGGTGGTCAGTCCCTCAGTCTGGAGAAGAGCATTGTTCCGTTGTCTGAAACAATATGAAGTTGAAGTGACAACTTCGCCTACTGTGTAGGCGAAACGTTTCGAAATAAAGATACCTGACTGTTGCATATGTGTCTTACCTAACAATCTGTCGGTATTTTATACCATTTTAATGTTCATTCTGTCAGACACTGCAACACAAGGGTATCTTGGTACAGACCATCAACTTCGACCTCTACTAGTGAGAACGGCTGGGTTTGAGAGGGACCTGCCCTCCCAAAGCAACCTCCGTCTCACCTCCTTGCACTATATAAAGGCTCCATCCTGTCACTTCAACTTCATATTGTTTCAGACAACGGAACAATGCTCTTCTAAAGACTGAGGGACTGACCACCTCAAAACTTTAAGGGTGATGGACTGATTACATCGTCTTCAAGTATCTTCTGCTTCTATCAAGTTTTCTGTACTCGACTGAAGAAGCCTACTGTGTAGGCGAAACGTTTCGAAATAAAGATACCTGACTGTTGCATATGTGTCTTACCTAACAATCTGTCGGTATTTTATACCATTTTAATGTTCAGATGCCGTTTTGATAAGGACCTGCCTCGTATGGGCCAGTAGGCCTTCTGCAGTGTTCCTACATTCTTATGTTCTTATCTCTCCAAGAGAGAACCCGCAGTAATGGATTTAAGTTGGATAAGTTTAGATTCAGAAAGGACATAGGGAAGTATTGGTTTGGAAATAGGGTAGTTGATGAGTGGAACAGTCTACCTAGTTGGGTTATTGAGGCTAGGACTTTGGGTAGTTTCAAATTTAGGTTGGATAAGTACATGAGTGGGAGGGGTTGGATTTGAGTGGGACTTGCACATCAGAGCTTATTTCTTGGGTAGCATTGAAAATTGGGTAGGTCAAATGTTTGTTAGTGGGATGAATTGTAAAGGACCTGCCTAGTATGGGCCAACAGGCCTGCTGCAGTGTTCCTCCTTTCTTATGTTCTTATGTTAAGAACAAAGGAATGGAGGAACACTGCAGAAGGCCTACTGGCCCATACAAGGCAGGTCCTTATCAAAACGACCTCTACCCAAAGCTACCCAAGAATTTACACACGTATCCAGTGTGCGGGTTGTGCATATGGATAAGGTCGTCCTTACTAGCTACACGTAACTAATACTTTTCACTACATAAACAGAGCTCACAGAAGCCATAGCCACTAAACTGATCACCAGAATGCAATTGAATATTTAACAGATATCCGTTATATCCGACTCATTTTACAAGGCGAGGTTGAGGCCTCAACCATAATGTTATTTTATACACTAGTTCAGGAATTATGTTAAATGGATAAATTAGATTTCTTATTGTAATATTGTTTGGTTAAGAGTTACGTGGGTCAGTTTTATTTATACTGTATTGTAGTTCATCATTTTTTTAGCAGAAAATTTACGTTTTATATGTAACCCAGCTATTCTGTTTGGTAGTTGGTTGGTTTGTTGATTTTTTGGGTAGTGATAGTGCTTGTTACACACACACACGCTCTGTCTGTCTGTCTGTCTGTCTGTCTCTCTCTCCGTGAAACATATGGAACATGAAAGATATGGAGTTAAACGAAACTTTACTCAGACTTCGAAAGACACTCGGCTTTTTCTTTTTACTCTCAACGTACCCTTGACTTTCTTCGCTGCAGACATTCCAGTTTATTTCCACACAAGGAGGAAGGAACTCGCCTCTCTGAAATTTCCTTCGTCACCTGGAAGTGAGAGATGTCGAGGGGCTCTGCCGATAGCGAAGTTACACAGTTATTATTCTCGTATCCATTTACGCTGTGTATTACAGCTCCTGGGAAAAGCAATCTGCCAGAGTTGGTGTGTGATTATCTTATTGTAATTAGGGAAAGAGAGCTTTTCTCTCAGTGTTTCCTTTCCTTTATTACTATTTACTTTATTACTAGTTTTGATCTTACTGTTGTTGCCATTTTTATTTTGGATAATGTTGCTGTTGTTTTTTTTATATAAAATATTATCATTATTACAATTGTGCAAGACAGGTATACAATACCGACAAGATGAAAGTTAAGACACTGGTGCAACATCTGGGTATCTTTATTGTAGACGTTTCGCCATCCAGTGGCTTTATCAATACAGATTCTTGGATATAATAAGAAATACGAAGAACTATATACAAAAGATGAGGTAATCAGTCCCTCAGCCTTGGAGGTGGTGTTTAGAGCACCGTGGTTGTAGAGATTCTCTGCAACCACGGTGCTCTCTTTCATTATTACAATTAACAGGAAAATAAACAGGGTGGACAAGCTCTTATGTGGCATGTCACATAGCAAGCACAAACACAAACACACACACACACACACACACACACACACACACACACACACACACACACACATACACACACACACACCAGCCACACCCACCCACCCACCAGCCACAGGCGGCCAGTGAAGAGGCGGGGTCAGGAGCTGTGAATCGACCCCTGCAACAACAACTAGGTGACTTCACACACACGGTAGCGAAGTCTCTCCTTTCCTGGCAAACACAATTCGTTGAGTACACAAAGCACGAGCATCAACCCGTCCTTCCCACAATCCCCACCATACCCTCCCAACCTCTCTCCAGCCCAAACAACCACAACCACTTCAACAGTTCGTCTTCTAAACCTTGCTGGAATTCCGAGCTCCTGGAGATTCTTTGAAGAAAAAAAAATCCTCTGGATACACTCTTCATTTACAGGCACGGGAAGTAGCTGAGATTGTATCCAGCAAAAGGAAAATTATTATTTTCTTCTGGCTGGCAGTCGAGTTAAATTGGATTTTTAAAGAAACATGTGTTTTTACTGTAAACAGTGCAGAGGGTTAGCGGTTAGGTAATTTGGTTAAAAGCTTAGCAACTCCACGAGGGTTATTAAGGCTGCAATCAGTCAAATGTTGATTAGCTATAGTCTCACGAATATACACTGAGAGGTACACACTTCTAGGTCTATAGGCACAGAGTTACGCCCTTCTCAATGCATATACACAGAGATTCAGACTTCTTGGTCTACATACACTGAGAGAATATACTCCTCTCGGTGCATATACAGTACACAGAGATAAATACCTCTCAGTGTATTTACATAGAGATACACACCACTCAGTGTATATACACCAATTGATCCCTCTCAATGTATATATCCTCTGAGACAATTCCTCACGATACCACAAACTGCGAGCTAGATTTTATTCTGTATGAACACTGAAGTTATGTTTGTTTTCAGTAACACAAATGTCTGAATCCTTGCTTGTGTCACCAACATAAACATTTGTGCATGCTCCGCATGGTATAACACACATCACAGCCTTGGTAGTGAAAACTACATTAATTATATTAAGTTGTGGGTAACCTCATGAATTATTTGCAAAATATTCATACATACGAAAAGATTAAGACGACGTTTCGGTCCGTTTTCGACCACTATCGTCAAAACACATGATGCATGAAAAGTATTCAATACCGACAAGATGAGGAATTAGACATCTGGGCTTCTTTATATATAGAAGCTTTGCCATGACTGAATGGCGAAACGTCTACAAATAAAAACACCCAAAAGTTTCACATGCGTCTAATTCCTAACCTTAAACCATGAGACTCCAATAACTGACAGTTACTGCAGTCTCATGTGTTAGAACTGGACGTTGCATAATACTTGCCTCTCGTATGTATTCAGATAACATTCTGCTGAGGATCTGATTATTATTATTATAATCAAGGGGGAAGCACTAAACCCGTAGGATTATACAGCGCCTATGGGGGGATGGAAGGCATTCAGGCTTAATTCAGGGAACTGGAGCACAGATCCAACTGGAGCACAGATTCAATTCCCTAGATCAAGAGCCCCTCACCAGCGTCAAGGAGCCTTCCTTGAGGGGCTGAGGATCTAAACGAGTGAAAATTTTATTTTTGTACACATCAGCATTTACTTCGGCACACATGTCTAACACCTGCATGAGTTACACCTGTCCATTACATGTGTGCAGGTGGCGTGCCGGACCCATGTTGCTACTCACCTGTGCAACATGTAGATAAAGTTGAACATGCAATTGAGGACAGACATGAAGAGATCCGCAGCGCTCAGATTCATGAGGAAGTAGTTGGTGACCGTGCGCATGCGTCGGTGCGCTGTGGGAGAAAAAAAAACGAAAGTGCATTAATGCGGTGGCAGGTGCGCATGCGTCTGTGAGCTGTGAAAGGCAGAGTGGTGGAAGTGGTTTTAGTGCGGTTTGGTTTGCAATCGCGGAAATGTGCGCTTGAGGAGGCCTCTTGTGCTGTGAGGAAAATGCGTTCTAAATTTTGATATTTTCTGACGTACTGTTTGCGTCTAATTTCTAACTCATCCGAATTTGTACTCGAATTTTAAATATTCTCTATTTCATGTATACTTAATTTACGTCAGATTACATAAGCCTTCGAAACCTTATATAAACACAATTTCCAAAAAAAAAAAAAAAAAAAAATAGGAGCGATGCGTTTGGCGACTAGGTAGCTGCGTTATAAAAACGTAACGGTGAAATTTAAACGCTCGCCACATTTCGCCTGAGAATGGACTTATGAACGGATTAAACCAGTATAATTATGGCTTACATACACTTACACAGAAGCCTGACTACAGTTAAGAGGCGTGACCAAGAGCTAGAGGTCAGTTCAACAAACTTTCTTCCGCTAGTGGGCCTCACCCACATCTGACCATATCTTCACCTGCTTCACTTCTCCGCATCTTCCACTTACTCCAGTACAAAAGCACATCCTCGTGACTCTACGTAATACCCAAATAGCGTGCAGGCGAAACATCTCTCAATAAAGATACCTAGATGTTGCATGTGTTTTATTCCTTCCAACAACAACAACAACATAAAAAAAATACAGGAATACGAAATACTTAAAAAAAAAAAAAAAGTGCTTTGACGGCTTTGGTCACGAGAAGAAAATATTCAACGAAAAGCCAGCTAACTCACCGACAAACGAAAATGAAGATATATTTTTTGTGATCACTCTTGTGTGTAGAGAAGGAGAATAGGGCAGGAAGAGAGAGGGAGAGGGAGAGAGAGAGAGAGAGAGAGTAATGATGGAAGAAGGGAGAGAAAGAGGGAGTAATGATGGAAGGAGAGAAAGAGAGAGAGAGAGAGAGAGAGAGAGAGAGAGAGAGAGAGAGAGAGAGAGAGAGAGAGAGAGAGAGAGAGAGAGAGAGAGAGAGAGAGAGTAATGATGGAAGAAGGGAGAGAGGGAGTAATGATGGAAGGAGAGAGAGAGAGAGAAAGAGAGAGAGAGAGAGAGAGAGAGAGAGAGAGAGAGAGAGAGAGAGAGAGAGAGAGAGAGAGAGAGAGAGAGAGAGAGAGGGAGAGAGAGCTTTCAAATTTGCTGACGGAGCTAACAGCTCTTAGCTTATAAATAAGGTTAGGAACCATAACCTAACCTTGTAAAATACTGTGTAAAACAGAGAGGTAGAAGGCAGCCTGGCTTAAGATAGGAAGGAAAATATGGAGGGAGTTAAAAAGGAAGAGCAAAAAAGAATGGATCGATGAAGGCTTGGAAAGAGACAGAGATTAAAGGGGGAAAGAGACAGAGAAGAGATTAAAAGGGGAAAAGACTTTTGAATTCGTTTAATTGAAACTGAACAGGGAAACCAAAATAGAAGCAAGGAAGCCGGAAAACAATTACATTAAAATGAGAGACATGTAAACAGTGCAAGAGTATTCGCATTATAATCATAACCAAGCTCTAAACCCGTAAGGGACGATATGGTGCTGCAGGGTAGGTTGTGCTAAAAGGCGTAATATGCCTAATCAGAGACCAGAGAGAGTCGAAGAGAAAAAAAATAAGGCAGAGTTAGGAAGGGATGTGAGGAGAGCTAAAGGAAATATAATTAAAGTTGGTGTAATAAATCTGTTGTTGACAAAAGGAAAGGTTAAAGAAGGAGTCTGTGTCAAAGAGGGAGTCTGTGTCAAAGAGGGAGTCTGTGTCAAAGAGGGAGTCTGTGTCAAAGAGGGAGTCTGTGTCAAAGAGGGAGTCTGTGTTGAAGAGGGAGTCTGTGTCAAAGAGGGAGTCTGTGTCAAAGAGGGAGTCTGTGTCAAAGAGGGAGTCTGTGTCAAAGAGGGAGTCTGTGTCAAAGAGGGAGTCTGTGTCGAAGAGGGAGTCTGTGTCAAAGAGGGAGTCTGTGTCAAAGAGGGAGTCTGTGTCAAAGAGGGAGTCTGTGTCAAAGAGGGAGTCTGTGTCAAAGAGGGAGTCTGTGTCGAAGAGGGAGTCTGTGTCAAAGAGGGAGTCTGTGTCAAAGAGGGAGTCTGTGTCAAAGAGGGAGTCTGTGTCAAAGAGGGAGTCTGTGTCAAAGAGGGAGTCTGTGTCAAAGAGGGAGTCTGTGTCAAAGAGGGAGTCTGTGTCAAAGAGGGAGTCTGTGTCAAAGAGGGAGTCTGTGTCAAAGAGGGAGTCTGTGTCAAAGAGGGAGTCTGTGTCGAAGAGGGAGTCTGTGTCAAAGAGGGAGTCTGTGTCAAAGAGGGAGTCTGTGTCAAAGAGGGAGTCTGTGTCAAAGAGGGAGTCTGTGTCAAAGGTGAGGCGGTCAGCCAGGAGGGAAGTGCTAGAGTAGGCAAGTCAGTAACCGTCTCTCACGTCTCACTGCTATATCTATGCTTTTACTGTAATTCTAGAGCCTTGGCTGTTAGAGGTGATCAAGTTCCCAGGACCGAGGCGTCTTCTAGTGTATGCTCAAGTGACCCTTTCAACCAAAGAAGAAGAAGGAAGAAAAGGAAGAAATTAAGATAACTAAAATATTAAGAAATAAATGTAGAATATTGAAACAAAAAAGGAGAATTGAAACAAAAGAATAATGACTTGACTTAAGAAATCGTAATGACACGATTGCAAATAAACCATACCCCCGGCCGGGATTGAACCCGCGGTCATAGAGTCTCAAAACTCCAGCCCGTCGCGCTAACCACTAGACCAGCTAGCCACAATAAGATTCATCCAACTAGGTATATTTCTACACCATAGGAAAGTTAGCACAGGCACCTCTGTGACCACAAATGCAAGTTTTTACAGACGAATCTCCAGCTAGCGTGGCCGTGACGAACTCTAGCTCAAGTCCCTTTACTGCCGTCAACATGACTTAAGAAATCGTAATGACACGATTGCAAATAAAAGTTTTGAGACTCTATGACCGCGGGTTCAATCCCGGCCGGGGGTATGGTTTATTTGCAATCGTGTCATTACGATTTCTTAAGTCATGTTGACGGCAGTAAAGGGACTTGAGCTAGAGTTCGTCACGGCCACGCTAGCTGGAGATTCGTCTGTAAAAACTTGCATTTGTGGTCACAGAGGTGCCTGTGCTAACTTTCCTATGGTGTAGAAATATACCTAGTTGGATGAATCTTATTGTGGCTAGCTGGTCTAGTGGTTAGCGCGACGGGCTGGAGTTTTGAGACTCTATGACCGCGGGTTCAATCCCGGCCGGGGGTATGGTTTAAAAGAATAATTAATGACACAGAAGAAAAGGTGAAACTGATTAAAACAAAGCATAAAAAAGTCACAAGTAAATAAGAGCAAAACAATAAGGACGTAAATAAATCAGAATACAAAGTAAAGAATAAAATTGGAATGACGAAAAACCGGAGACAAAATGTCGAAGGATAAAACAAAAGAATTCTTTAAACTCAAGAACAAACGAGCAAAGGCACAAGAGGCACAAGATGACGAAGCGAGAGAATTTTACCCAAGAAAACCAATTTTTTTCTGCGTTTGTGCTTCCTAGTTGGATATACGCTCACAGTTCAATGCTTCAGAAAATTGAAAGAGAAGACGAATTGCCCGAAATAACAGGAAGCTTCACTTTCAGACCGAGCTGGAAGGTATGTGATGAGGGTCTTAGTTCATGACAACCTGAACTCAAGCTGGAAAAAAATTAAAAGTCACAAATACAGTGACTGGAACAATACACTGATAATCCACACATAGGTCACTGAATCTTGTAACGACGTTCCAGTCCGACCATTAACTAGTTAGGACAAAACTGAATCGTCATTAGTTTTTATTCGTTTATGTTCGGGTATCTTTACACTTTTCATGAGTTCCGAGAGTCTTTCTACTGCCGGAGCCCGGCCATAGGCCAGGCTCGTCTGGTGCTTGGTTTGTATCAGCGTTCATGGTGACAGGTATACCAAAAGAAAATAGCTATCCCTGGCACAAAGGGATATATTAGACGATGAGACATATGCCAGATGTTGAGAGAGATGCTAGACAATGAAGGATGTATCAGACGATAAGAGTGGCATCAACAGTGTGGGCGGCCGATAAGAGAGGCATCAAAAGTGAGGGCGGACGATAAGAGAGGCATCAACAGTGAGAGCAGACGATAAGAGAGGCATCAACAGTGAGAGCGGACGATAAGAGAGGCATCAGCAGTGAGAGCGGACGATAAGAGAGGCATCAGCAGCGAGGGCGGACGATAAGAGAGGCATCAACAGTGAGGGCGGGCGATAAGAGAGGCATCAGCAGTGAGGGCGGACGATAAGAGAGGCATCAGCAGTGAGGGCGGACGATAAGAGAGGCATCAACAGTGAGAGCGGACGATAAGAGAGGCATCAACAGTGAGAGCGGACGATAAGAGAGGCATCAACAGTGAGAGCGGACGATAAGAGAGGCATCAACAGTAAGTGTGGGCGCATCACCATACCTCACTCTCATGAAGGTCTATAACTGACCATAAACATCCCCGCTGTAATGTAAGAGGGCTACAGAGGAATCTTCATTGCCATAACGTTTCACAACAAAATGCCTATATCAGTTACCAAATAATTACCAAACGTGATACCGGTAAAGACTTCTCTGTAATCAGCAGGTATATACCAGTGATTTTCCCAGGAAAATCCCAGATAAACAGTGAGATTTCTGACGATGAGTATCATCCCAGAAATTAAGGACTCTCTGATACAGAGAAGAATATCACAGATGAGGAAAAGACGTCAATATAAATTGGGATGTCACGGATAACGAAGAAAATTCTAAATGAAAAATGGGAAAGAAGAAAGCGAGGAAAATCCCTTTTGCAAAGGGAGATAATTCTGAGTGAAATTTGTAGATCGTTTTAAAAAGTAAAAGGGTTTATGAATTTGTTAGAAAGTGCGTTGAAAAATTTGTTAGAAGGGACGAATGGTGAAGAACTTGACAAAAAGTACGAGGTGTGAAGGGCATATTAGAAAGTGCGGTGAGTGAAGAACATATTAGAAAGTGCGGTGGGTGAAGAACATATTAGAAAGTGCGGTGGGTGAAGAACATATTAGAAAGTGCGGTGGGTGAAGAACATATTAGTGCGGTGGGTGAAGAACATATTAGTGCGGTGGGTGAAGAACATATTAGAAAGTGCGGTGGGTGAAGAACATATTAGTGCGGTGGGTGAAGAACATATTAGTGCGGTGGGTGAAGAACATATTAGAAAGTGCGGTGGGTGAAGAACATATTAGAAAGTGCGGTGGGTGAAGAACATATTAGAAAGTGCGGTGAGTGAAGAACATATTAGAAAGTGCGGTGGGTGAAGAACATATTAGAAAGTGCGGAGGATGAAGAACATATTAGAAAGTGCGGTGGGTGAAGAACATATTAGTGCGGTGGGTGAAGAACATATTAGTGCGGTGGGTGAAGAACATATTAGAAAGTGCGGTGGGTGAAGAACATATTAGAAAGTGCGGTGGGTGAAGAACATATTAGAAAGTGCGGAGGATGAAGAACATATTAGAAAGTGCGGTGGGTGAAGAACGTATTAGAAAGTGTTGGAAGTGAAAAACATATTAGAGAGTAAGAGAGATGAAGAAATATTAAAAGTGTGAGGTATGAAGAACATATTAGAAAGTGCAATGGTGAAGAACATTAGAAAGTGACAAACTTGTGAGAAACGTAGATAAATTTTCATTAAGATTGATGAGTAATAACTGAAGAATGAAAAGTTGTCAATATTAAAAAAAAATGACGAAGGAGGTTATATTACCCAGACAGAACAACAGAACATTAGGAAAAAGGCGTTGCAATAATGGCAACAAGAAGACACGAAGACAGTATACCCAGGCAAGGAACAAACGAAAATGTTCTTATTGCTTAGTGGCTGAAGGCTCAATTTCGAGCCGCAAGAGTCATGCTCACTCTGAACGAGTCGTTGACACGTCCTGTTTCAAATATTTTGAGGACTTTCAGAGGAAGATGAAAATCTCGGGAAATATTTTGAAAAAAAAAACTGAATTTACGTATGGAACAACAATCTAGATTTTTGCACTGAATATATTTTTAAAAATTACTCAAAAAAAAAGGTCAAGAATCTGCTTAATAATTTTTTAATATACCGTCAGTTTCCCAACGAGGCAGAGTGACCAAAAAAGAAAAACGAAAGTTTCTCTTTTGACCTGTAGTAATTTATACAGAAGGGGGTTATTAGCCCCCTTGTTCCCTTTTTAATCTTGTAGCAAATATATGGAGTAGATATTAATTTTTCCGTGTCAGATAGGAAGTCAGATACAGGCAGCCAGATAGACAGGCAGTCAGATAGACAGGCAGTCAGGCAGTCATATAGGCAGTCAGACAGACAGGCAGTCAGGCAGTCAGATAGACAGGCAGTCAGGCAGTCAGATAGGCAAACTAGAGTCTATAAGAATATTACTCCAGACAACATTTCCAAGAAGAGACGATCAACAAAAGATCATCACCTAGGAGTAAATATAAATTATATATTCAAACAGTCATATTGAAAGTGAAAATAAAAAGTTCTTTCTAAGAACATTTCGTCTTGGAAGACGAAGCCTCGCAACAGCTGATTGAGGTCGCGCTGAGGGAACAAAAAATTCTGCTGGAAAAATATCTCTCTCTTTTTTCGAAGTTAAAGAAAGAAAGGGGAGGGGGATGGAGGAAGTTCATTCTTCGGTGATGTGTGAGACGAAGAATGTTGTTTCGTTGTCGTTAGGTGGCCGGAGAAGACCATCACCTGGTGCATTTCTTTCACCTTTACCTTTCACTCATTTTTCCCCACCCACTGATGTACCTCCACCAGCATATCCAGCCATCCATTTATTTATTAATCTGTTTACTCGTGCTCACAGCCAAGAACCTTATGATCGTCCTTTTCATCAACCTGAATGTCCACTTATTCACCAACTTTCATTTTCCAAGAAATAAAAACATAAGAACATAAGAAAGAAGGAACACTGCAGCAGGCCTAGTGGCTCATGCGGGGCAGGTCCATGTCAACCCCCGACTTAGACCAATGGCCCGTCCAGTCAGGTCATTTCCACTTAAGGAGCAGAGCATTTGACCCAGTAACACGAGCTAGAAATCTATGCACTCATTCACCCATTCGTATACCTAAACATTTAACTATTCATCATCCTCCTTATTCACCTTCGTTCTAATTTACCTGCTAATCAACAGACATATCCACCAACTCATCCATTACGTTGTCTATTTGTGTGGCAGTTTCGGAGAGGCGAAGAAGGTTGTGTTAAATTAAGATGGAAGGGAGCAGCAAGTGTAGGTGCAACTGCAAGCGTGGGGGAGGTGGGGAGATGTTTGGAAGTGTGAGGAAGGTGGGGAGATGTTTGGAAGTGTGAGGAAGGTGGGGAGATGTTTGGAAGTGTGAGGAAGGTGGGGAGATGTTTGGAAGTGTGAGGAAGGTGGGGAGATGTTTGGAAGTGTGAGGAAGGTGGGGAGATGTTTGGAAGTGTGAGGAAGGTGGGGAGATGTTTGGAAGTGTGAGGAAGGTGGGGAGATGTTTGGAAGTGTGTGGGAGGTGTGATGATTAGAAGAGAGAGTTTGGGACTAAAAACCGAAACGATACCTATATATATATATATATATATATATATATATATATATATATATATATATATGCAGCATCAAGGACCCCCCCCCCACAACATCCCTATTGATGGGTAACAGTCATGCAGTAATGGGGTTTAAACCTGAATAAAAAAAAACACGTTCCCCGATCTTTTAAATCCTCCTGACACAGTGATACTTTGATTTTTCCGCTCTTTCTCATTTCTTGTTTTTATTCTTTCCACTGCTTCCGGGACATTATTTCAGCAATGTCTATTTTTTGGGACTAGTTCGGCTCCAGATCCCTTGCATCCGAATGACGTACATCAAACAACACTGAATAAAAGTCAGACTGCAAAACAAGCTTCTACTGACTTCATGTTTTCACTCTAACAGAGCTGGACATTTAACTAAAGAAAGTTTGTTCTTCAGCTTGTCTTGTCACCTGGTTCCATACTGTGTATTCGTGTACTATGTATACATTTTAATCTTTTATATTTACCGTCGGGGGAAAAAAAACGAGAGAGAGCTAAGGTTAATGATGTGTGTCGACGAAGACAGTGTCAGTGATACTGGTCTGTAGTTTACCTCCATTTCCTTCTTTTCTTTGTGTGCCTGTGAGTGAGAGAGAGAGAGACCGTATCTGTGTCCGTGTCAGTACTAATGCATTTAGCTGTCTCTTCTAGCTTTCGAGGGACGAGTCATGTATTCTTTATCTTTCAATGGTTAGTTTTATTAAAAAAGGTGAAGTCAGTTTTCTTCCCATTAATTACGTCCAGGAAAAATAAGACATAATTAGTCATCATGAACGCATGATATTGACTATATATATATACATATATATATATAATATATATATATATATATATATATATATATATATATATATAATGTTCCTTGACAATGTGAGTAGTCACCTAAGCGCTTGGAATTTCACTACTCTTTCACAGTGGTTGTTTTGCATATATATATATATATATATATATATGTATATATATATATATATATATATATATATATATATATATATATATATATATACATATATATATATATATATATATATATATATATATATATATATATACATATATATATATATATATATATATATATATATATATATATATATATATATATATATATATTTTTTTTTTATTATCACACTGGCCGATTCCCACCAAGGCAGGGTGGCCCGAAAAAGAAAAACTTTCACCATCATTCACTCCATCACTGTCTTGCCAGAAGGGTGCTTTACACTACAGTTTTTAAACTGCAACATTAACACCCCTCCTTCAGAGTGCAGGCACTGTACTTCCCATCTCCAGGACTCAAGTCCGGCGTGCCGGTTTCCCTGAATCCCTTCATAAATGTTACTTTGCTCACACTCCAACAGCACATCAAGTATTAAAAACCATTTGTCTCCATTCACTCCTATCAAACACGCTCACGCATGCCTGCTGGAAGTCCAAGCCCCTCGCACACAAAACCTCCTTTACCCCCTCCCTCCAACCCTTCCTAGGCCGACCCCTACCCCGCCTTCCTTCCACTACAGACTGATACACTCTTGAAGTCATTCTGTTTCGCTCCATTCTCTCTACATGTCCGAGCCACCTCAACAACCCTTCCTCAGCCCTCTGGACAACAGTTTTGGTAATCCCGCACCTCCTAACTTCCAAACTACGAATTCTCTGCATTATATTCACACCACACATTGCCCTCAGACATGACATCTCCACTGCCTCCAGCCTTCTCCTCGCTGCAACATTCATCACCCACGCTTCACACCCATACAAGAGCGTTGGTAAAACTATACTCTCATACATTCCCCTCTTTGCCTCCAAGGACAAAGTTCTTTGTCTCCACAGACTCCTAAGTGCACCACTCACTCTTTTTCCGTCATCAATTCTATGATTCACCTCATCTTTCATAGACCCTTCCGCTGACACGTTCACTCCCAAATATCTGAATACGTTCACCTCCTCCATACTCTCTCCCTCCAATCTGATATTCAATCTTCCATCACCTAATCTTTTTGTTATCCTCATAACCTTACTCTTTCCTGTATTCACCTTTAATTTTCTTCTTTTGCACACCCTACCAAATTCATCCACCAATCTCTGCAGCTTCTCTTCAGAATCTCCCAAGAGCACAGTGTCATCAGCAAAGAGCAGCCGTGACAACTCCCACTTTGTGTGTGATTCTTTATCTTTTAACTCCACGCCTCTTGCCAAGACCCTCGCATTTACTTC
>NC_091346.1:16831331-16866331 GCF_038502225.1 Cherax quadricarinatus
CCTAGCATAGAAAATATCACAACACATCCTAGCATAGCAGAAAATATCACAGAACACATCCTAGCATAGCAGAAAATATCACAGAGCACATCCTAGCATAGAAAATATCACAGAACACATCCTAGCATATCAGAAAATATCACAGAACACATCCTAGCATAGCAGAAAATATCACAGAGCACATCCTAGCATAGAAAATATCACAACACATCCTAGCATAGCAGAAAATATCACAGAACACATCGTAGCATAGCAGAAAATATCACAGAGCACATCCTAGCATAGAAAATATCACAACACATCCTAGCATAGCAGAAAATATCACAGAACACATCGTAGCATAGCAGAAAATATCACAGAGCACATCCTAGCATAGAAAATATCACAACACATCCTAGCATAGCAGAAAATATCACAGAACACATCCTAGCATAGCAGAAAATATCACAGAGCACATCCTAGCATAGAAAATATCACAGAACACATCCTAGCATATCAGAAAATATCACAGAACACATCCTAGCATAGCAGAAAATATCACAGAGCACATCCTAGCATAGAAAATATCACAACACATTCTAGCATAGCAGAAAATATCACAGAACACATCGTAGCATAGCAGAAAATATCACAGAGCACATCCTAGCATAGAAAATATCACAACACATCCTAGCATAGCAGAAAATATCACAGAACACATCCTAGCATAGCAGAAAATATCACAGAGCACATCCTAGCATAGAAAATATCACAGAACACATCCTAGCATATCAGAAAATATCACAGAACACATCCTAGCATAGCAGAAAATATCACAGAGCACATCCTAGCATAGAAAATATCACAGAACACATCCTAGCATATCAGAAAATATCACAGAACACATCCTAGCATAGCAGAAAATATCACAGAACACATCCTAGCATAGAAAATATCACAGAACACATCCTAGCATATCAGAAAACATCACAGAACACATCCTAGCATAGAAATATCACAGAACACATCCTAGCATATCAGAAAATATCACAGAACACATCCTAGCATAGAAAATATCACAGAACACGTCCTAGCATATCAGAAAACATCACAGAACACATCCTAGCATAGAAAATATCACAGAACACATCCTAGCATAGCAGAAAATATCACAGAACACATCGTAGCATAGCAGAAAATATCACAGAGCACATCCTAGCATAGAAAATATCACAACACATCCTAGCATAGCAGAAAATATCACAGAACACATCCTAGCATAGCAGAAAATATCACAGAGCACATCCTAGCATAGAAAATATCACAGAACACATCCTAGCATATCAGAAAATATCACAGAACACATCCTAGCATAGCAGAAAATATCACAGAGCACATCCTAGCATAGAAAATATCACAGAACACATCCTAGCATAGAAAATATCACAGAACACATCCTAGCATAGCAGAAAATATCACATAACACATCCTAGCATAGCAGAAAATATCACAGAACACATCCTAGCATATCAGAAAAAATCACTAAACAAAGTCGAGCACAGCAGAAAACATCAAAGAATACAACCGAGCACAGCAGAAAAAAGCACAATGAAAATAAGTTAAACATAACATAATGAAACACACTGAGAAAAGTATACTGCAGGAGAAGTGGAAATGCAACACAATATAACACACAACTAATAAAAATATAATACATGATACAACATATTGAAAAAAATTATAATGAAAACTGCATTTCGTTATGAGAGATCTGCATTGCTGTGTTCCTTCCCTGAATGACGTGTTTATAATGTCCCGTATTTATTCAGGGCGATTCTAACTGCATAATTAAAATGACAATGGTGGAAATTATAAATTTGTCTTGTCGCTTTATATATATAAATTGGTGAGGAAATCTGTCTTGATGTGCGTGCACTGGCAGAAACATTGCGTGAATTCGTGTATATGTCAGCATATATGCAGTTAGAGTATGCGTTATTATTATTATTATTATTATTATTATAATCAAGGGGGAAGCGCTAAACCCGGAGGATTATACAGCGCCTGGGGGGGGGATGTGGAAGGCATTCAGGCTTAATTCGGGGAACTGGAGCACAGATCCAATTCCCTAAATCAAGAGCCCCTCACCAACATCAAGGAACCTTCCTTGAGGGGAGAGTATGCGTTAATCCCCATACCTTCTTGTTTGGAGTTAAGTATTTACGAACAGGTTACAAGCAGCTTTAATGACCCCTCACGTAGTCGACTGACTTGAAACAATTAACCAGCAGACCAATTGTCTTTCCTCTCTGTATTTCTCTCTCTCTCTCTTCCCTTATTTTTTTTTATTTTTATTTTGAGTAATATGAAGAGCTAGGGACTGCCAGGATCATTATTTAGTAATTCTACTTATCGTCCGTTAGAATAAATTCTCATCGTGTACACACTGACAGAAAAGCCTCACCTGAATTACTGCAGATCTGCTCTGTACCTCACCAGAGTTACAGTAAATCCATTCTGCACCTCGGAGGAGTTGCCGTAGCTCTGTTCTGTACCTCATCCCAGCTAGACACATCCTCAGCAGAAGATCCTATCAGGGGAAAGTCACTGTGATGGGATTTATGAGCTGGTGACCGAGAGATCTCTACCTTCCTATATACAGTGTAGTTCCTAACGCAAGGCGTAGCAGTGAACACTGTCTGTGGAGCACTGTCTTCCTTGTGGTCTTGTTCCTACACTTGAGATGGTTGACGATAGTAATTGTTGCGGCAGTAAATGTTGTTATATTGTTTTTGAAGTTGTTGTTAATTATACTAGCAGAAGCAGCAACGACAATACAACATTATTACATTCATTAGCATGAATATAAGAAGAAGAAGAAGAAGAAGAAGAAGAAGAAGAAGAAGAAGAAGAAGAAGAAGAAGAAGAAGAAGAAGAAGAAGAAGAAGAAGAAGAAGAAGAAGAAGAAGAAGAAGAAGAAGAAGAAGAAGAAGAAGAAGAAGAAGAAGAAGAAGAAGAAGAAGAAGAAGAAGAAGAAGAAGAAGAACAACAACAACAACAACAACAACAACAACAACAACAACAACAACAACAACAACAACAACAACAACAACAACAACAACAACAACAACAACAACAACAAATAGACATCGAATATGAACCTTTCTCACAATAATAGTGAACTTTAAATTTCAGAGTAATGAAGAAAATAACACACGTCACAGAAGAAGCTTTGATTGTGACAAGGGTACGCTCTGTGTAGAGCTTTATGAAGCCAGTGACAAGATAAAGCTCTACACGAAGAGAAACGCCGTCAAAGCTTAATCCTCTGCAATGAAACGTAACATTTTTTCAGACATAAAAGCAGACCCTGTCTAAATGCATTTCTGGGAAACTGTAAATTTTCATGTGGAACATATTGTAATGTTTTAAGAATAATTCCACTGTAACAAATTACATTAAATTGCTCCCTGGAATTGTTACACTCGTGTTCCAATTGCATGATGCATTTTCACTGCATAAAAACCTCAGAGCTCTCAGCCTAACATTACTAAACACTCGGAAAAGAACAAAAGAACACACAACCAACATCTATTTCTATTATCTTTGGCTCAATTTTCTTCAGGATTCCCAGGGTCTATTTACCAACTTTTCTTTTAAAAGATTAGTTTTAAGTAAGGTTTGGTTACGATAGATTAAATTACGTAAAGTCAGGTTTGGTTAGAATTAAGTTAGTACATTATTTGGATTTGGACGGGGGTGACAGTCAGATATTTTCACACAGCAAGCAACGTTCTTCGAAGGTGTCTCAACTCACATTAAGAGCCTTTGATATCATCAAAGTGTTTAAAATCCGTCTGAGGTAACTTAATCTAAATTTCTTCGCACGCGGAAGATCAAACATTTTTAGCTAATGTCGCCTTGTCCGTCACTGACCTAAAATTGTCCAGAATCTCATCAAAGTTAATGAATTATTTTTTAATGTATATTATACATATGTGTGTTGCAAACAATTGCAGAAGGGCGATCTTAACTATGCAGGACAAGCCACGGGGGGGTCGATATCTTTAGCTCCTTAGCTAAAGATTTCCACCCCCCCCGTGGCTTGTCCTACATATGTACTCACCTAATTGTGCTCATCTAATTGTGGTTGCAAGAGTCGAGACTCAGCTCCTGGCCCCTCCTCTTCACTGATCGCTACTAGGTCCTCTGTCTCTTCTTCCAGGACTTTGTCATACCTCGTCTTAAAGCTATGTATGGTTCCTGCCTCCACTACTTCCCTTGTTAGGCTATTCCACCTCATGACGACTCTATGACTAAAGAAATACTTCCTAACGTCCCTCTGACTCGTCTGAGTCTTCAGCTTCCAATTGTGACCCCTGGTTTCTGTGTCCCCTCTCTGGAACAACCTGTCTCTCTCTACCTTATCTATTCCACGCAGTATTTTGTATGTCGCTATCATGTCTCCCCTGACCCGCCTGTCCTCCAATGCCGTTAGTCAGATTTCCCTCAACCTTTCTTCGTAGGACATATCCCTGAGCTCCGGAACTAACTTTGTTGCAAACCTTTGCACTTTCTCTAATTTTTGACGTGTTTGACCAGGTGTGGGTTCCAAACTGGTGCTGCATACTCCAGTATTGGCCTGATGTACACAGTGTACAGTGCCTTGAACGATTCCTTACTAAGGTATCGGAACGCTATTCTCAGGTTTTCCAGGCTCCCGTATGCTGCAGCAGTTATGTGGTTGATGTGTGCCTCCGGAGACATGCTCGGAGTTGTGTGTGTGTGTGTGTGTGTGTGTGTGTGTGTGTGTGTGTGTGTGTGTGTGTGTGTGTGTGTGTGTCGTGTCGAATACTTAAAACTTGCGATTATGGATTAAATAGCAAAGTTCTTCTTGCCGATAACGCAAGCGAAAGTTTGTGTATGCAATAATTTCGCAAAAATCTTTCTGAACCTAACGAAAAAAATATATTTCATTGTGTTTGTTTATTATTAAATTATTGCAAACTTATCTAAAATATATTTAGTAGGCTTAGGCTAAATTAAACTGCGCTTGTTATAATAAGGTTAGGTAAGTTTTCTAAGGTTATTTTGGTACAAAATTATTAATTTTTGCATTAACATAAATGACAAAAATATATATTTAAACGTACAAGAGAAATTTTTAGAAAGAACATAATTTTAAATGAGTTCTTGCTAATTGACCAGTTTTACCAATTCGGCATGACATTATATATATATATATATATATATATATATATATATATATATATATATATATATATATATATATATATATATATATATCGTTACGAAATAGTAAAAATTGTAAAGAGAATTATAAAAATTTTTGATGGATAGCAGAGTTGAGTGAAGGGGGGTCACGAGGCCTGCCGTAAATACCAAGGCGGTACCATAAAACTGGTCACCTTGTGTGCCATAAATACTGGTCAGGTGCAAGACCATAAAGCTAGAGCCTGCGGAAGTGAAATGTGGTGATCGTGCGTCCCACGAGCTGTAAGTATAACACGGCTTTCATAAAGGAGAAATCACCTTTGGCAAGAGTGACGAATGGGCGTTCGTCGTTCTGTATACGTAAAGCATATGTTTGTTGGTATGGAAGGTCCTAATGGCCAACTGCGAATAATAGGGAAGAAAAAAATGGTACGTGCTGCAGAACAAGCATTAATTGGGACAAGGTTTCGCTCTGTGTGGAGCTTTGTGAAGCTACACCGTGAAGCTCTATACAGAGTAAAGCTCTTCCAATTAGTGCTTTCGTAGCGTACCTTCTCTTAACTTTCGTGTACCATAATTGCATATTTTATTATTATTATTATTATTATTATTATTATTATTATTATTATTATTATTATTATTATTAAGCTTGCATAAAGCAAATCTTCAGCAAAAATATGGTAAAAAATAATCCTTCAACCTTTGAACCTTTGTCTCTGAGTGAAAAAATTTACTGAAGATAGTGTAGTCCGTAGGCTTTTTGGGCAGCCTAATTATAGACTTTTTTTTTTGGATTCCTAAGCCTCTTTGAAGGGAGCTTCGTTAAAATAATTATTGTAAGGCATCTAGTATTTCTTACGTCACTGATTAAAAAAAAAATTAAATACGGGAAAACAATGATTACAAATTTTTTAATAATTAGCCTTGAGAAGTATTAGAATGTATTCTTGGTATTAGTCACGGATTTCAATTGTGTTATGTATTAGTACTAGTATTGTTCAAGAAATGCTGAAATCCGCAGGGGTTATGGTGTCTGAGGCTGCTTCAATTCCTTGGACTAAGAACCCTTCACAGTTTTTTTAGCAAGAATTTACAACTAGGCTTCCTCAATTACCCCTGGCACACCAGGCTGGTGTTCGTCCCATGTAATTCCTTTGATTGGTTATTCGCATGTGAATCACAGTGCCCAAGTGCGTCATTCAGAGCTGAATGGCAGAATTCTCTCTCCGCCAGTCTAGAGAGAGAGAGAGAGAGAGAGAGAGAGAGAGAGATTAGATTATACTATTCACGGAACTCTCCCACTGAGGTAAAGTGTCCCAGAAAAAAGGAAAACATATTTACCATTGCTCAAACAATAGATATCTTGCGAGAAATGCACGGACATCACAGTTCGTATGTCGCTTCGAACTGCAACGTCTTCCCCTTTCCAGATTGCAAGCATTGTACTTCCACTCAAGTCCGTGTAACCGGGTTTATTGAACCCCTTCCTAGATGATACCTTGATCACAGTGCTCCAACAGCGCCTCAAACCATAAAAACCACTTGCCTCCACTCAGTTTGATCTATAACGCCTACACAAGGCTTCTGATTGCTCAGTCTTCTGCCACTTTAAATCTTCCTTACTCCTCCGTTCAAACCTGTGATAACCCCTTCCTCTCCTCCATTTCAGATTTATACACTCTCTTGGTCACGATGTTTTGCTTCAATATAAACCACTTCACCCCCCTCCCCCACTCCCTCCTCAGCCCTCTGAATGATAACTTTCATAAACCCATTCCATCATCCATTTTTTACGCTGCGAATTCCATGTATTATATCTTCTACAAAAGCATATAAGCGAGTAGTATAAAGTTACTTTGGATAGGTTATAGAATACTGGTACACATCACTACAGTGTCTGATTTCATCTAATTTTTACATCGCGAACTCTATAAAATGTATTTACAACGAGAGGGTATATGCGAGGAGTGTAGAGTTACCTTGGATAGCTTACAGTACACTGGTACACATTACAACAGTGTCTGGTTCTTTTGTAATCCCTTGTATGGATAATTGGGTCTTTCGACTTTCCTTTGAGTACTGATGCACAGAGAGGGGAAGAGAGGGAGAGGGCGAAATCGTAATGGAAGAATGATCACTTGTTCACTTTGTTAGCAGTTCAGGAATTGCAGGAAATTACACAATGCATTTACCTCACGTTCGCCACAGAGGGATTCAGTCCTTGAATTCGAAAATGAAAGAAAAGTGTCTGTACTGAGTATCGCAATATCATGCTTTACATAAGCGAATTGAGCAGTATTGAGGTATTTCTTATTAACATGATGATCGCATTTGCGTACGGTACGACACGGTGGCCCACAGTATTTCGGCGGCAAATGAACGCCAGCGGGAATTATGTCAGGCAGCTGTGGCTATGCCATTCATAAACACGATAATTAAGGAAATTGAACGAGCGGCCCTGCTCTCTCTCTCTCTCTCTCTCTCTCTGTCTCTCTCTCTCTCTGTTTAGAAGCTAAGATCTGTCACACAGCTCAGCACATTCGAATGCTTTCTTAAAAATTATCAAACGGCTATAATTTAACGTAAATTTGAAGCATTTTCCACATTACACAGTAAAATTCGCTTCCTTTAATTTTGTTCGTGTTATCAGTATAGCTTTGATCTATTAGTGTACAATAATCCACAAAACTATTGAGGCAGATTTAAATGCAAATGCGTTGCTCTTTATGAAGCTATGCACAAATGAGGCCATTGTATAATCCCCCCCCCCCCATTTCTCTCTCTCTCTCTCTCTCTCTCTCTCTCTCTCTCTCTCTCTCTCTCTCTCTCTCTCTAGGTAGCGCTGCATCAGACGGGTAGCGGACATATTTTACTCATATTTTTTCCCCTTCTCCATAATTATAACGAAAGTGGATTTGGGAAATATTACAACACTGATTAAACATTTTTTTGGTCTTCATTGGGAAGAAAATATAATCGAGTTTGTTCTCTCATCCTCTCTCTCTCTCTCTCTCTCTCTCTCTCTCTCTCTCTGGCAAGAGTCTAGTCGCTGTTTCTTCTCCTCATCCAAACATTTACATACAGTGGAACCGACAGGAATGCCTCCTGATATTGACAGTGTCGTCCTTTCTAAACACAATGATAAAGGCTGACTGATTGCTACCAGTGCCACCACCACCACCGCAAATACCACCACCATCCCAACCACCACCACAACCATCACCACCTGCACCACCTCCACCTCTACAGTCACTGCTACTACGACACCCACCACTGCAACAACCACCAACACAACAGCCACCACTACAACGGATCTCTTGCAACGTTTCTCTACAACTACTACAATCACAGAAAACATAACCACCATTATAATAAATATTTCCAATATTAATGCAACCACAACAATTACCACAATAATTACCACAACAATAACAACTAGATACATTACCTCCAGTACAATAACCATTGCCACCACCACCACAACAACCACGACATCAATTACCACTACAGTAACAACCGTCAGTATAACCACCACTACATTAATATCCTTTAAAATCACCCCCCCCTTCATCACATCAGTGCTATCACCAGAACGACAACCACTACTACCACCATTCCGTATAATACCTCCTCGAGCACTACCTTCACCAGTACTACCACCCCCACACCATTTCCACGACCCATACCACAAGAGCACCGCCAATAACTGATACCACCACTATCACGGCAACAATGCTATCAAGTACCAGCATGATCATTACTACCACAACCATCAATACCACCAAGTACCAATACCATCACCACCACTACTAGCACCACTACCATCATCACCACTACTAACACCACTACCATCACCACCACTACTAGCACCACCACTGCCGACTTTCTAAAAGCAAATTATTGCTCTCCGCAACTAACCTTCTAATATCACAGACGACTATAAAAACTGAGAAGATCTTATATCTCTGAGGAATCACTTATAGTCTGTACAGCGTGCTGAGAAAAGATATTGGATATTGTTCCTGGGAATCATGGCACCCGCAACCCGGTCTCAATGTTATACTGGTAGAATACCAAGATAGTTGTGTGTGTGTATGTGTGTGAGAGAGAAAGAGAGAGAGAGATTTCTATAGTGCAGATCGTGTTTACCAACTACTCTTCCTAGTGGCCTCTAAACCACTTATATAACCAATAATCCTCAACAATGAAGGCTTGGTATACGAATAAACATAAAAGAAAGGATGGTGATTCGAACCGTGCTGCTGGTAGGTCGAACGTTGCACCACTGAGCTACGAGACTTTCAGTATAAATATTTGGTAGGCAAGACTTCTGTGTCATGTCTGCATCAGCGGTCACCACATGTGACCCATATGTCCATTCCAACAGCACCAGAAGCTATCATAATACGTATATTTTCTTACCCCTGAAATAAACCCATGTAGTCTATAAACTCAAGATAAGTCGCAATGAACGACTGTCAACGAATAAACAAAAATGGAAGGGGACTCGAAAGCCTCGTAGCCTAGTGAAAGCCTGTTAAAAGTCTGGCCGCTCTGTGATACTGCGCTTTATCTGCTACGTGCCAGGACCACGGTTCGATCCCTCTTCCACTTTTCTATTTATTTAGCGACAGTTTTTCATTGAGATTGATCATGTGTTATACAATATATTTGTGTGTGTGTGTGTGTGTGTGTGTGTGTGTGTGTGTGTGTGTGTGTGTGTGTGTGTGTGTGTGTGTGTGTGTGTGTGTGTGTGTGTTGATACACATGTAAAATATACGAGTTTTTGTAAACACAATATATCCTCTGAATTATTCTCTTGATTTCATTATAACCTGATGTTGGGTCATTTATATTTGTTGCTATTACCTGTCTTAACTTTTGCCTGACCTAAGTTCTTTAACAAATTTAAAGTGCAATGATATCTCAAATATTCCTCTGAATAGCATTTAACCTACTTAGTGAGTATTTACCGTGTCTTTAAGGTAACTGCTGATATTGATTTGCAACCACTCCGGTTGAGTTCGGGTCACCTGTACAGCACGGTAGAGAATTTCCCGTTTTGTAACCACTGCCTCACCCGTTTCAGTGTGTGAGCCAGCTGTCTTAGCCTCTGCTAGTCTTCTCACTGCTGCTGTTAGTGTTTCGTGTCGTCTGAACTTAGTCTCGTCTGTCTACTCTACTAGAAGTAAACTCCCGTCTAGTAAGCAGAATTATTAGTGGTTGAGTGGAACTAAGCCAGACTTAACTAAATTCTCTACATGACCTCGCGTTTCTCTCACCCGGAACACGGAGTGTGGGAGCTATTTCAAAGGGATGGACATAGCTTTACACTGACTGCCTCTACTGTTTCGATACTCTGGACCACTCTATCTTTCAATTTCAACAACTCATACACTGATAGAGGATGAACAAGAGTTGTTCCCCCCTACCTGTCCACTGTTATTTTGCTATGAGCAGGGATCAAGAATCCTGCTCACCAGTATTTCATTTTTATACAGAGCCTTGAAACGATTACATTTCTTGCTATACATCACATTACCTAGAAAGATCTATATATATATATGTGTATGTGTGTGTGTGTGTGTGTGTGTGTGTGTGTGTGTGTGTGTGTGTGTGTGTGTGTGTGTGCGTGTGTGTGTGTGTGTCGTGCCAAATAAGTAAAACTTGCGATTTTGGCTTAAATAGCAACGCTCTTCTTGCCGAATAAGGCAAGCGAAAATTTGTGTATGCAATAATTTCGCCAAAATCATTCTGAACCTAACGAAAAAAATATATTTCATTGTGCTCGTTTATTATTAAATTACTGAAAACTTATCTAAAATATATTTGGTTGGATTAGGTTAAATTAAATTGCGCTTCTTGTAATAAGGTTAGGTACGTTTTCTAAGGTTCTTTTGCTACAAAATTATTAATTTTTACATTAACACAAATGAAAAAATATATCTTTAAACGTATAAGAGAAAATTTTAGATAGGACTAGTTGACCAATTTTACCTATTCGGCACGATATATATATATATATATATATATATATATATATATATATATATATATATATATATATATATATATATATATATATACATATATATATATGTATGTGTGTGTGTGTGTGTGTGTATTAATGGAACCACGATAAAAAGTGGTACTCAATTTTTTGCCAGTCTTTCCGCCTCAAGAGACAGACCAATGTTCCCATCGTCTTAACCACTTAACTAGCGATCCTACAAGAATCATGCACCCAGCAGAGATAGGCGTGTCGTCCATTTGGATTTTCCTCTACTTAACGGTTCTTGCTCTTCTTTATTTCCTCTTATCTCCATGGCAAAATGGAAAAGAATTCTTCCTCCGTAAACCATGCGTGTCGTAAGGGGTTACTAACCTCTTCTGCATAAATTACTAAATTTAGAAAGAAAAATTACCTTTTTTCTTTTTTAGGTCACCCTGGCTCGGTGGGATACGGCCGGTTTGTTGAAAAAAGTTATATATATATATATATATATATATATATATATATATGTGTGTGTGTGTGTATGTGTGTGTGTATGTGTGTGTGTATGTGTGTGTGTATGTGTGTGTGTGTGTGTGTGTATGTGTGTGTGTATGTGTGTGTGTATGTGTGTGTGTATGTGTGTGTGTATGTGTGTGTGTGTGTGTGTGTGTGTGTGTGTGTGTGTGTGTGTGTGTGTGTGTGTGTGTGTGTGTGTGTGTGTGTGTGTGTGTTTACGAATTTTCCCTATAATATCCAAATTCCTAGTTCTGCATCATTAATGAATGAAGGAAAATGATGCCATCGATTAGTTGTAAAAAACGAACCCAAAACCTTTTTTTTATGTCTAAAGTGATCACGTTCTTTTTAATGCTTATTAACCTGATTTTTTATTATTTGCAGAATAATGATACTGTTTTGAAATTTAAATACTTTATATAAATAGCATCACGTTATGCCTCGATAATGAAGCCAGGATTGTTAAAACGCTTCTTTTCTTGACATTGTGTTCTTATTCAATCAGTAATAAAGACACACAGTGCAGAGGATATCTTATTTTAAAACGTATTTTTCACAGTATTGACTTTCACCAAGATGTGATAAATTTAGTCTTGATAAAGAGTTGATCAAACATAGTGTGAATTTCAGGCAATAAGTGTCTCAATACCCATACCTCGACTACGGTAGTGGTTGCGCAACCAGGGCATACTACAAGAAATGGGATGCTGTGAGTTGTGAAGAGATGGGAAAGATGGGATAATGCTCACCACATATAATCCACATAACGAGTGAGTTACCCCCTACGGCCATGGCCATCATAGCGCCGAAGACGAGCGTCCAGAGGAACTGCTGCCACCATACCAGCAAATAGGGGCGAGGTGTGGCCGTCACAGGTGTGAGGTAGGAACAATGGTCTATGATACCTTGGATCACCTGCACTGACGAATGGTCGTAGTCCCATTGGTATTCAGTACCGAAGGAAGGGGTAGCACTCAGAGATGAGGTAGTTTCCAGAGAAACTGTGGTGGTGTCCACTTGATCACCATTACTCACGTAACCACTTGTGTGACTAACAACTGTCGTAGTATTGTGAGGGATGCCAAAGGAATCGTAGAGAATGGGGAGCCAGAAAGCCTCCCCGAGCGTCAGGTTAAGCCTCTCAGATTCCGTCACTAGACACACGACGAAGGTAGCGTACACCTGCGAGTAATTAGAGAGCACCTCTCTCTCCTGTGAGGCTGTAGCATCCTGATACTGATCGTGGCTGTGCAAACTGCTATCGTCAGGGAAGTGCCCCTCACCGTTCACCATCATCATTGACACGATTATAGCACGTATAGTTACACCCTGGGAAATCTACTGGCTATTTCCCTTCGTTCTCAACACTTTTCTACGTTCCATAACTAATTTAGCTCATTTTACAATCCTTTAGTAGTGATTTTAGACGTATTTTTAAGTAAATTCAATTACATCAATCAAAATTATGGCATCACATATGGTTTTATTTTGACTAATTTCCCCAGAAGCATTAAAACCATGTTTTAAAACAAACAAATGAAAAACACACAATAAATATTGATCCTGATTCGTGCTTCGTGAGGCTGGAAAGACAGCCTTCGTGTGGGGCGTCTAAGCCATAGTGACGGAAGGCTAGAGAGAGGTGTGGCACTGCCCGCCTTCGAGTGTGGCACTGTGAAGCAGCTCAGTGTGGCACGTCCAACCAGCGCGCTGCCATCCACGTACTGAGAGTTTGTGACCTTTGGAAGCGGAGCCATGGAAGAGAGCGAGAGAGAGAGAGAGAGACGGGTAAGGTAAAACTGTGTTGCCTTGCTCACAAAGGTACTTGAGGTTTATGAGCAGGTCATCAAGCCAACAAGCTGGTTTACAGTTTGTAAACGATGTTTCACCCAGGATTAAGCTTCGTCAAGTCGAACTTAATAAAGCTGAATCCTGTGTTGCCTCCAGTGTTTTTTTACTTGATAACAACTTTACTGTTTTGGAAAGCGTTAGTGCAGAAGCATCACTTATCTCCCTGAGATATTGCGAAGGATGAATATGTCTTTCAAGTGCCCTCAGAATTCTCTCTTCATGAAGTATCAGGAACCAAAACAACACTGCTGTATTAGTGTGTCAGGTTTCAAGAAGATCTGTAGAATCATTTAAGGACTCAGTTGACCTGTAGACTAAAAGTTAAAAAAGTGTTTTACTTGCTAAACAACTTGTACGCAAAGAAAAATATACATCTTTCGGTGTACATGCAGTGAGAGAGACAAATCTTAGTGTACATGCACTTGATACAAACCTCCCGATATATAAACAATTGAAGATACGTACAACGTGTACATACTGTATTGCTCTAAATTATACACTTCATTTCAAAGTTATATTGTTTATTTATGGAATATCTCTCTTTCTCTCTCTCTTATATATATATATATATATATATATATATATATATATATATATATATATATATATATATATATATATATATATATGTGAGCAAAGTAACATTTATGAAGGGGTTCAGGGAAACCGGCAGGCCGGACTTGAGTCCTGGAGATGGGAAGTACAGTGCCTGCACTCTGAAGGAGGGGTGTTAATGTTGCAGTTTAAAAAACTTAGTAGTGTAAAGCACCCTTCTGGCAAGACAGTGATGGAGTGAATGATGGTGAAAGTTTTTCTTTTTCGGGCCACCCTGCCTTGGTGGGAATCGGCCAGCGTGATAATAAAAAAATTAAAAAAAATATATATATATATATTCTTTCTTTCAACACACTGACTGTATCCCACCGAGGCAGGGTGGCCCAAAAGGAAAAACGAAAGTTTCTCCTTTTACATTTAGTAATATATACAGGAGAAGGGGTTACTAGCCTCTTGCTCCCGGCATTTTAGTCGCCTCTTACAACACGCATGGCTTACGGAGGAAGAATTCTGTTCCACTTCCCCATGGAGGTAAGAGGAAATAAACAAGAACAAGAACTAGAAAGAAAATAGAAGAAAACCCAAATAGGTGTGTATATATATGCTTGTACATGTATGTGTAGTGTGACCTAAGTGTAAGTAGAAGTAGCAAGACGTACCTGAAATCTTGCATGTGTATGAGACAGAAAATAAAAGACACCAGCAATCCTACCATCATGTAAAACAATTACAGGCTTCAGTTTTACACTCACCTGGCAGGACGGTAGTACTTCCCTGGGTGGTTGCTGTCTACCAACCTACTACCTAGATATATATATATATATATATATATATATATATATATATATATATATATATATATATATATATATATATATTTATGTCGTGCAGAATAGAATGGGTAAAACTTGCGATTTTGGATTTAATAGCAATGCTGCTGTTGCCGAATAAGACAAGCGAAAATCATTAAAGGACCTAAAATTAAATGAGTTTTTGGTAATTGACCAGTTTTACCTAATAGGCACGACATTATATATATATATATATATATATATATATATATATATATATATATATATATATATATATATATATATATATATACGAGAAGTTGCAGAGATTGGTGGATGAATTTGGTAGGGTGTGCAAAAGAAGAAAATTGAAAGTGAATACAGGAAAGAGTAAGGTTATGAGGATAACAAAATGATTAGGTGATGAAAGATTGGATGTCAGATTGGAGGGAGAGAGTATGGAGGAGGTGAATGTATTCAGATATTTGGGAGTGGACGTGTCAGCTAATGGGTCTATGAAAGATGAGGTGAATCATAGAATTGATGAGGGGAAAAGGGTGAGTGGTGCACTTAGGAGTCTGTGGAGACAAAGAACTTTGTCCTTGGAGGCAAAGAGGGGAATGTATGAGAGTATAGTTTTACCAACGCTCTTATATGGGTGTGAAGCATGGGTGATGAATGTTGCAGAGAGGAGAAGGCTGGAGGCAGTGGAGATGTCATGTCTGAGAGCAATGTGTGGTGTGAATATAATGCAGAGAATTCGTAGTTTGGAAGTTAGGAGGAGGTGCGGGATTGCCAAAACTGTTGTCCAGAGGGCTGAGGAGAGAATGGAGCGAAACAGAATAACTTCAAGAGTGTATCAGTCTGTAGTGGAAGGAAGGCGGGGTAGGGGTCGGCCTAGGAAAGGCTGGAGGGAGGGGGTAAAGGAGGTTTTGTGTGCGAGGGGCTTGGACTTCCAGCAGGCATGCGTGAGCGTGTTTGATAGGAGTGAATGGAGACAAATGGTTTTTAATACTTGACGTGCTGTTGGAGTGTGAGCAAAGTAACATTTATGAAGGTGTTCAGGGAAACCGGCAGGCCGGACTTGAGTCCTGGAGATGGGAAGTACAGTGCCTGCACTCTGAAGGAGGGGTGTTAATGTTGCAGTTTAAAAACTGTAGTGTAAAGCACCCTTCTGGCAAGACAGTGATGGAGTGAATGATGGTGAAAGTTTTTCTTTTTCGGGCCACCCTGCCTTGGTGGGAATCGGCCAGTGTGATAATAAAACTATATATATATATATATATATATATATATATATATATATAGCACAGACTAATAGCGCTTTTCTTTCATAACTTTTATTACTAGTTTTCTTTATTAATTAAACTGTTTTCTGGTTTGTTGGCTAATTAGTTGTAAAACTTTAGAGGTAAAGGCACACCACTACCTAGAGGATGTTAACCACTGCTACCAGTCCAAACACTTCTACTGCTAACAGTTTTAACCAGTGCTAAGCAACATTAATTGATTTTAACGAACGTTAAAATTGTTAACCAATGCGCCACGACTGAGTTAAAAATTCACAAATGGAAAATACAGGAGATTTCCTTGCATTGCCGGAAACCTATAACGACCCTAATTCATATTTTTAACAGCGTTTCTCCCACTCCCTGGCTCTCCTGGATCTGTTATATGATCCAGCGTATTCCAATCATTCTTGTGGCGGTGGTGGTAGTGGTGATACACTTAGCATGACGGGCCAGCAAATGTCCCAACCCGAATTGGATAATTTACTCTCTTAAGCCAATGTCACCATTATGTGACCGTCGGTTTTCCCATTACCACTCAACACCTCCGCTATCACAGTCATTACCAACACAACCCTCACGGAAAGGTTCTCCATCAATATCATTGCCATCGCTTATATATATCTTTTTATTGTGATGATATATGAGGGTTCTTTTTTTTTTTTTTTATTCGCCGGTATTCTCCCGGCCCGGGTCTTTTCCAAGTAGTGGTGACCCGGCCTTGACTCCCTATCTGGGGAGTGTCTCGAGACTTAAGTCTCCCATGGGAGGAGGTACAAGTACCCCCTCATCTTTAGAACCAACTGTCCCTAGGCCTAGCCACATTCCCCGCCCTCACGGGGCTCGTAGGGAGAAGCTAGGCCTCTGGTCTGCCATCTGCCCCGCCCCACAAAGGGGCTCGTGGGGATGGCAGTCTTATGAGCTGCAGGTGGTAGCAAACTCAGGTTCGTCGACTCCTAATAAGCAGCTTAGGTAAGAATATATCGTACGAAAATAGGTACGCTGCCTATCAGTATGCACTTATCTTTCTGTAAGAACTAATTCTGCGCGGGTCATTCTATAGCGGGAGCTCGACATATCATTCAAAGTACAGTCAGCTATTTACGTTTCTGAAACCAAATACAAGTGTAATAAATAGGAGCTATTCTTAGCTTGGAAGAAGATGGTATTTTATGACACTGTAGATTGTATTTTATGACACTGTAAGATTGTATTTATAACATTGTTGATTGTATTTTGATTTATTTGGAACACGGTTAAGTAGAGGTTCGACTATCCATGTGCTAAACACGGTTTCTTTAGTGATCAGTCTGGCTGTTGGTGATCGCTCTAAGATGGCTCTTCAAGCTCATGAAAACGTTCTTTTAGCAATCAGTTCGCAAAACCCATGACAGTTAGCTAAGTCAGCAAATGCAGTCTATGACCAATGGATCAGTAACTACACAGTACCTATGGCTACTGGATCAGTCAGTAAACGCTTCCTTCGCTGTAAATGCTTTTATCTTACGAAGGAAGAACATTTCCCACAGAATAGACATTTCGTTGCGACAACGTTCCGTTCTGTGTAGAAATTTAACAAGAATAAGTAACATTCAGAGAGAATCCTTGGCTGAATAAAAGCTTATATGCAACATGTGCCTTTCCTCCACTATTGTCGGCAGTACGCCACTTACGTCAACTCTGAGTGCCTCTTCCCGTCGACACTATTCTTCTTACACAATTTGCGTGAAAGCAAAAGACTTCGCATCAAGGATTGCAGTTACCAAGAATCTTTTCTGTACTGTATTCTTTCATGCCTTGTATTTTCTTCACTATTTAAATTCTTCTTTAAAATAAGACACTTTGCGGTTTAAAACGTTTCGCCCTCCAGATTCTTCATCAATTCACATAAACTCCCATAAAAATAGCCTTTGTATTTTTATTGTCTCGTATTATACTGTTATGTAAATAATCTCTGTAGGCGAGAAATATGCGTTTTCCACTATTTTTTTAATTATTTCTTTGGAAAACCTTTCGGCTTCTTGCCCGATTAAAAAAGATGCACCCCCCTCCTAAAACAAAAACATTCCTCACGAATTCGCAAACAAAACTGTGTTTTGAAAAGCGAACTTATGGAAATTCAGGTTTCTCCTAACCAGATTTTACGTGACCTGGTAAATGGTCCATAGGGATTTCGCACATACCTTGTAGATGTTGCAGTAATAATAATAATAATATGTAATAATAATAATAATAATAATAATAATAATAATAATAATAATAATAATAATAATAATAATACGTAATAATAATCCTTGTTATTTTTTTTCTCATTCATGTCTTGATAATGGTGCAAAACTGTAGCGAAACATTTAGTTTCATTTCTAACTTGTGAGTTTGTGTTGCTTTACCCTCAATTTTATGATTCAGTTACCTGAGTCATAAACTGATGCGATCTTACTTTACGTGTAGAATATTTAAGTCTTTCTCTCTCTCTCTCTCTCTCTCTCTCTCTCTCTCTCTCTCTCTCTCTCTCTCTCTCTCTCTCTCTCTCTCTCTCTCTCTCTCTCTCTCTCGTCATGCATGAAAAAATATAGGTGAAAAAAGCGCATTATTCTAACAAAAAAAATAGCATTTGTAAAATAGACTTATCCAGCTCTCAATTAGGCGCTGTGACTTAAAACTATTATTCACAGTCTTTCGCATCTCTAGCGAGAAAGACACAGGATGAGCTGTGTTGGGTAATTGTAAAAGTCATGACCTGAATGTATTCCAGTGAGATACAGAAGAGGTGAAGCTGAAATTGAAAGTGAGAGAGTGTGAGTGAGACTGGGTGAGTGGAACTAATCGCCAGAGTTAGAGTGAAACTGAGCAGACAGAATAACACAAAGTGAAAAGTGAAATGATATAGGGAGTGAAAACGTGGAGGGAGATGAAAGGAGAGATAGATAGAGAAAGAGGGAGACAGAGAGAGAAAGGGAGAGAAAGAAAGAGACAGAGACAGAGAATGACAAAAGCAATGTGTAGAGTGAAAAGTTTACTCTTCAACACCGTCCTTTACGCTAATTAGTGACAAGGGGAATTCGCTGAACTGAAGCCATTAACAATCCAGGCTGAATCAGGTTTAATATCAGCGAGAGGCTCTTACCGTCACTATGGCTGCTGGACGAATTACTAGGTAGAGCACGAGGCTAATGGATTAATCAGTAAGATGATCTCAGGGCCCTGCAGTCAATAATTATATAATTAGCCAGAGGCTATGACACCTGGATCAGTACGTGTAGTCTATGACCAGCGGATCAATCAACTGGCGGAGTCTTTGGCTACTAAATCAATCGGTAGGAAGAGCCTAGAGGCAAGGACTTATTCAGTGGTAAGGGCTAAAGGTATTATTACTAGAGAAAGCTATATGGGATCGGCATCAAACTTTAAACACCAGCATATCTTAGATAAATGTATGACTGCAATTTTATGGGCGTTTAGGTGCCAATTTGCCAATTTTACTGACGAAATTGGGAGCATTGTAATATGTTGTGTTTGTGTGTGTATTCACCTATTTGTACTCAAATATTTGTGGTTGTAGGGGTCGGGACAGCTTCTGGCCCCGCCTCTTCACTGATCGCTACTAGGTCTTCTGTCTCCCTGCTCCATACCTTGTCTTAAAATTATATATGGTTCCCGCCTCCACTACATCACTTGCCAGACTATTCCACTTCCTGACAACTCTGTAACTATAGAAATACTTCCAAACATCTCTTTGACTCCTCTGAGTCTTCAGCTTCCGAGTGTGACTCCTTGTTTCTTCGTCCCCTCTCTGGAACATCCTGTCTCTGTCCACCTTGTCTATTCCACGCAGTATTTTCATGTCGTTATCATGTTTCCCCTAACCCTCCTCTCCTCCAGTGTCGTCATGCAGGTTTCCCTTAACCTTTCTTCAAAAGACATCTCCCTTAGCTCTGGAACTAACCTTATAGCAAACCTTTGCACTTTCTCTAATTTCTTGACGTGCTGGACCCGGTATGGGTTCCAAACTAGTGCTGCATACTCCAGTATGGGCCTGACGTACACGGCGTACAGAGTCTTGAACGATTCCTTACTAAGGTATCGAACGCTATTCTCAGGTTTGCCAGGCGCCCATATGTTCCAGCAGTTATCTGGTTGATGTGTGCTTCCGGAGACGTGCTCACGTGCTCAGTGTGTGTGTGTGTGTGTGTGTGTGTGTGTGTGTGTGTGTGCTTTCCATCGGCTTTATTACGAACCCGGTCATATACTCTGGTACAGTGTTTTTTTTTTATCACCAAAGATTTGCATTCATTCCTTTGGAACGCTTGATCTGATCGTCTTCAATTTTTAGATGCTGGTGAACTATATTTAGAGAAAGGTTCGTAGAACTACTGGGGTGATCAAGTCTCCTTATGTCAGTATTACAAAGTCATTCCTGATTTTGATTTCCATAGACTGTCAACAGTGGTTTAAAAATGATTAAATTTAATAAAATTATTATTACAGTTATTAAAATGATTAAAATTGCAATTATTAAAGTTATGATTAGAATGTGCAATAGACAGTTTGATAATAATAATAATAATAATAATAATAATTTAGAGATGATTCTGCCCAGTGTAAGCAGGAAAGGAAATTACAAAAAGATGCCATTTAGAAAAGGATATTGGTGCATTATGTGAGAGAGAGAGAGAGAGAGAGAGAGAGAGGGAGAGAGAGAGAGAGAGAGAGAGAGAGAGAGAGAGAGAGAGAGAGAGAGAGAGAGAGAAAGAGAGAGAAAGAGAGACAGACAGACAGAATCATTAATTTCCAACATTAGGGTCCGTAGGAAAAAAAAGAAAAGCTCTCTCCTGGCAGACATTAAACACGATATCAATTTCAGTAATTTATTCATATCCATAACGTCCTTCTTAAGTGTCCTCGATTTGGCACTTTGCAATATTCCTCTCTTCTCTACATTATTTTTATTTTAACTTACACCATCATTAATAAGAAATTAACATTCATCACAATAGTGACACAGCTCTTAACCCCAGAACGAATATAGAATATAATAATACAATGGGTAGTATAATACCTGCACTTTGAAGCAAAGGTTTGGGATACTGGCAGTTATATACCTTATGTTATATACCTTTATATATGCTTCTAAACTGTTGTATTCTGGGCACCTCTGCAAAAACAGTGATTATGTGTGAGGTGAAAGTGTTGAATGATGATGAAAATATTTTCTTTTTGGGTCACCCTGCCTCGGTGGGAGACGACCGACTTGTTGAAATAATAATAATAATAATAATAACACACTCAATTCCTATGATGGAAAATCAACATGAAGCTTCACTTTAACATGCCTCCTCACCCTAGCTAACATTCCAACAGAATTCTCTCGCTGACATCTTTTCCCTCAGCATGCCCCCTCCTCCTCCTCCTCCTCCTTCTCGAAGTTAAAACTCCCACACCACCTCCTTTCATTTGAAATCAAGTGGGCAGACACACTCTCCCCAATACATAGAATCGCCAGAAGACTTCGGCTATAAGGGTTTCAGTTTTTTTTCTTCAATAACAAGAGTGGGAACGCATCCCTTCGGTTGAACTGCTTCTTGGCATCATCAGAATTTCTGTGATTCCATTTCGTTTTTGGATTTTTTTCATTTTCTTCTTTCTTCGTTTCTTCTTGTATTTTCTATTATTATTTTCGTTTTATCATCATTAATATTTTATCATTATCGCGTTTACTGTTTTTCCTTCTCGTTTCCTTCTCATTTTCTTCTTGATATTACTTCTCATCTAAAACTTAAAGTCCTCTTGTTAGACAAGCAATATGTTGTCCACCACCACCATGTAAACCGAGCCTTAAAGAATGAACTCGTTAGGAAACTTTGCCCACACAACGTAAGCAAGATTAATTGAAACCACCTTAGTTATGTTGACTTAGCGGCTGGAAGCCTCTCCTCGCTACTCACTACATATTTGTAAAATATAAATCCCGATGCCTTTAGAAATGAGAGCTTTGCCTTTGTATTATGTAGCAATGTTACTCTCATGTGGAATTCTGCGTAATAGTGCTTAAACTGGATGTCTCATTTTAAATTGTAGACACACACACACACACACACACACACACACACACACACACACACACACACACACACACACACACACACACACACACACACACACAGGCCGGGGGTATGGTTTATTTGCAATCGTGTCATTACGATTTCTTAAGTCAAGACAGGCTCAACTCACTGCCTACTAGGCTGTTACAGTCACTGCTCCCTAAACATGCCATCTCTTTCTTTTCAAGCGAAGATAAGTAGACGTTGTATTGATACCCTCACACCACCAGCAACCTGCATTAACCAAGACAGATTTTGTAACTCAAATCCGCGTCAATGCTTAATAAAAATAATCGATTGACATGTCCACGTCTCCTTGGAAAAGCGACATGACCAGTTTGGGTTTTGCACTTCATCTGGAAGGCGTGATAATCAACCATAGTCCTTGAGTAACATATCCTTTGGTTGCTTGTGTGTGCAAAATGCCTTTGGACTCAGGGAAATAAGTTAAAGGTGATTTTCCTAAAGGGCAGCATCCTTCATTCTCCGGATAAAAGCTGGAAACCAGGTCGATTGCCCTCAAGAGTTCTCCTGGCTTCGAAAGATTTCTTTAAGAGCCTCAGACTTCTGTCTTATGTGTCCTCTCATCGGCTCATACTATAAGAGGCTCCGTTCAGACATTCTGAATTTGATAGGGCTTTAATTTTTTTCGTTTTCAATATTTGTTTCCACGTGTTACTGATTTTAGGGACTTTTTTGGAAGCGCTAACCCGACGAATCAACTCAATAAAAATTCTTGAAGGCAACGTTGAGAGGAACGAGAATGAAAAATTGGCACTTAGGCTACATGTTGTTGACACGGTCGAGAAGGCACTTCTTGACCGTGTCATGGTGTCATGATGAACCTGGAGGTAAACGAAAAAGATTTTCTTGGAGAAAGTTTCGATCAACTGTAGGATATATTAAATTATAGAGTAGAACACAAGCTTTCAAGGAGGAGTGAGAGCTGTGATGCTAGGGAAGGACTATTGGTCTAAAATGTTAATCTGTCACAATAACTCACAGAGCAATGCAAGAATAAACACAAATATTTTTGTTTTAAATGTAAACACTCTTGAGTTACTGGCAAGGCGAGGAAAAGCCATTAAATAACCAGATCAGGATTTGTTAAGTCGGGTCATCAGACCTTTTACCGAGAGGGAGTTGGATACCAAAATTAAAAGCATTATTCTTCAAAACATCACGGATATTTATTTCTTAGGCTAAAAGCCTATTGACTGTACAAGGAATATTGGAGCTTGATCCACTTACAATTTAATGTCATGGATATTGTAAAATCCCTGAAATGTAATTACATTTAACTTAGACTGAAATCTTTTTGATATCCATTCTCTACTCATACTGGAAGTAGATTGAGGGATTGATATCTATGAGTGAGATTACAAGTCTCTGTAAGTCTTTTGCTGTCTTATTTTTATTACTGTTCCTTAGCAATGGAAGAAATCACTAATGCGCATGCAATTTCACTATTATCCACTGTAGTTATTTTACATATTAAGACACTGTCTGATTCATTTAATATATATATATATATATATATATATATATATATATATATATATATATATATATATATATTTATTTATATATTATGGTATGGTGGTAGGAGAAAATTCTCAAACAGCTTCAAGGAGAACCTTGAGTTTTCCCTGAAGCAAGTTTATTCTTTTCTCTGAGGATGAGGGTCCCTATAACAGTTCTAGAGGTGGTACCTCCCTATATATATATATATCTATATATATATATATATATATATATATATATATATATAGTCGTGCCGAATAGGCAGAACTTGCGATCTTGGCTTAAATAGCAACGCTCATCTTCCCATATAGGACAAGTGAAAATTTGTGTATTCCGTAATTTCGCCAAAATCATTCTGAACATAACAAAAAAAATATATTTCACTGTGTTTGTTTAGTATTAAATTATTGTAAACAAATCTAAAATATATTTAGTTGGGTTAGGCGAAAATAAATTGCTCTTGTAGTAGGTTGGTAGACAGCAACCACCCAGGGAAGTACTACCGTCCTGCCAGATGACTGTGAAACAAAAACCTGTAACTGTTTTGCATGATGGTAGGATTGCTGGTTTCTTTTTCTGTCTCATAAACACGCTAAGATAACAGGGATATCTTGCTACTCCTACTTACACTTTGGTCACACTTCACAGACACGCACATGCATATATATATATACATACATCTAGGTTTTTCTCCTTTTTCTAAATAGCTCTTGTTCTTTTTTATTTCTTCTATTGTCCATGGGGAAGTGGAAAAGAATCTTTCCTCCGTAAGCCATGCGTGTCGTATGAGGCGACTAAAATGCCGGGAGCAATGGGCTAGTAACCCCTTCTCCTGTATACAATTACTAAAAAAGAGAAGAAGAAAAACTTTATAAAACTGGGTTGCTTAAATGTGCGTGGATGTAGTGCGGATGACAAGAAACAGATGATTGCTGATGTTATGAATGAAAAGAATTTGGATGTCCTGGCCCTAAGCGAAACAAAGCTGAAGGGGGTAGGAGAGTTTCAGTTGGGGGAAATAAATGGGATTAAATCTGGAGTATCTGAGAGAGTTAGAGCAAAGGAAGGGGTAGCAGTAATGTTAAATGATCAGTTATGGAAGGAGAAAAGAGAATATGAATGTGTAAATTCAAGAATTATGTGGATTAAAGTAAAGGTTGGATGCGAGAAGTGGGTCATAATAAGCGTGTATGCACCTGGAGAAGAGAGGAATGCAGAGGAGAGAGAGAGATTTTGGGAGATGTTAAGTGAATGTATAGGAGCCTTTGAACCAAGTGAGAGAGTAATTGTGGTAGGGGACTTGAATGCTAAAGTAGGAGAAACTTTTAGAGAGGGTGTGGTAGGTAAGTTTGGGGTGCCAGGTGTAAATGATAATGGGAGCCCTTTGATTGAACTTTGTATAGAAAGGGGTTTAGTTATAGGTAATACATATTTTAAGAAAAAGAGGATAAATAAGTATACACGATATGATGTAGGGCGAAATGACAGTAGTTTGTTGGATTATGTATTGGTAGATAAAAGACTGTTGAGTAGACTTCAGGATGTACATGTTTATAGAGGGGCCACAGATATATCAGATCACTTTCTAGTTGTAGCTACACTGAGAGTAAAAGGTAGATGGGATACAAGGAGAATAGAAGCATCAGGGAAGAGAGAGGTGAAGGTTTATAAACTAAAAGAGGAGGCAGTTAGGGTAAGATATAAACAGCTATTGGAGGATAGATGGGCTAATGAGAGCATAGGCAATGGGGTCGAAGAGGTATGGGGTAGGTTTAAAAATGTAGTGTTAGAGTGTTCAGCAGAAGTTTGTGGTTACAGGAAAGTGGGTGCAGGAGGGAAGAGGAGCGATTGGTGGAATGATGATGTAAAGAGAGTAGTAAGGGAGAAAAAGTTAGCATATGAGAAGTTTCTACAAAGTAGAAGTGATGCAAGGAGGGAAGAGTATATGGAGAAAAAGAGAGAAGTTAAGAGAGTGGTGAAGCAATGTAAAAAGAGAGCAAATGAGAGAGTGGGTGAGATGTTATCAACAAATTTTGTTGAAAATAAGAAAAAGTTTTGGAGTGAGATTAACAAGTTAAGAAAGCCTAGAGAACAAATGGATTTGTCAGTTAAAAATAGGAGAGGAGAGTTATTAAATGGAGAGTTAGAGGTATTGGGAAGATGGAAGGAATATTTTGAGGAATTGTTAAATGTTGATGAAGATAGGGAAGCTGTGATTTCGTGTATAGGGCAAGGAGGAATAGCATCTTGTAGGAGTGAGGAAGAGCCAGTTGTGAGTGTGGGGGAAGTTCGTGAGGCAGTAGGTAAAATGAAAGGGGGTAAGGCAGCCGGGATTGATGGGATAAAGATAGAAATGTTAAAAGCAGGTGGGGATATAGTTTTGGAGTGGTTGGTGCAATTATTTAATAAATGTATGGAAGAGGGTAAGGTACCTAGGGATTGGCAGAGAGCATGCATAGTTCCTTTGTATAAAGGCAAAGGGGATAAAAGAGAGTGCAAAAATTATAGGGGGATAAGTCTGTTGAGTGTACCTGGTAAAGTGTATGGTAGAGTTATAATTGAAAGAATTAAGAGTAAGACGGAGAATAGGATAGCAGATGAACAAGGAGGCTTTAGGAAAGGTAGGGGGTGTGTGGACCAGGTGTTTACAGTGAAACATATAAGTGAACAGTATTTAGATAAGGCTAAAGAGGTCTTTGTGGCATTTATGGATTTGGAAAAGGCGTATGACAGGGTGGATAGGGGGGCAATGTGGCAGATGTTGCAAGTGTATGGTGTAGGAGGTAGGTTACTGAAAGCAGTGAAGAGTTTTTACGAGGATAGTGAGGCTCAAGTTAGAGTATGTAGGAAAGAAGGAAATTTTTTCCCAGTAAAAGTAGGCCTTAGACAAGGATGTGTGATGTCACCGTGGTTGTTTAATATATTTATAGATGGGGTTGTAAGAGAAGTAAATGCGAGGGTCTTGGCAAGAGGCGTGGAGTTAAAAGATAAAGAATCACACACAAAGTGGGAGTTGTCACAGCTGCTCTTTGCTGATGACACTGTGCTCTTGGGAGATTCTGAAGAGAAGTTGCAGAGATTGGTGGATGAATTTGGTAGGGTGTGCAAAAGAAGAAAATTAAAGGTGAATACAGGAAAGAGTAAGGTTATGAGGATAACAAAAAGATTAGGTGATGAAAGATTGAATATCAGATTGGAGGGAGAGAGTATGGAGGAGGTGAACGTATTCAGATATTTGGGAGTGGACGTGTCAGCGGATGGGTCTATGAAAGATGAGGTGAATCATAGAATTGATGAGGGAAAAAGAGTGAGTGGTGCACTTAGGAGTCTGTGGAGACAAAGAACTTTGTCCTTGGAGGCAAAGAGGGGAATGTATGAGAGTATAGTTTTACCAACGCTCTTATATGGGTGTGAAGCGTGGGTGATGAATGTTGCAGCGAGGAGAAGGCTGGAGGCAGTGGAGATGTCATGTCTGAGGGCAATGTGTGGTGTGAATATAATGCAGAGAATTCGTAGTTTGGAAGTTAGGAGGAGGTGCGGGATTACCAAAACTGTTGTCCAGAGGGCTGAGGAAGGGTTGTTGAGGTGGTTCGGACATGTAGAGAGAATGGAGCGAAACAGAATGACTTCAAGAGTGTATCAGTCTGTAGTGGAAGGAAGGCGGGGTAGGGGTCGGCCTAGGAAGGGTTGGAGGGAGGGGGTAAAGGAGGTTTTGTGTGCGAGGGGCTTGGACTTCCAGCAGGCATGCGTGAGCGTGTTTGATAGGAGTGAATGGAGACAAATGGTTTTTAATACTTGACGTGCTGTTGGAGTGTGAGCAAAGTAACATTTATGAAGGGATTCAGGGAAACCGGCAGGCCGGACTTGAGTCCTGGAGATGGGAAGTACAGTGCCTGCACTCTGAAGGAGGGGTGTTAATGTTGCAGTTTAAAAACTGTAGTGTAAAGCACCCTTCTGGCAAGACAGTGATGGAGTGAATGATGGTGAAAGTTTTTCTTTTTTGGGCCACCCTGCCTTGGTGGGAATCGGCCGGTGTGATAATAAAAAAAAAAAATATATATATATATATATATATATATATATATATATATATATATATATATATATATATATATATATATATATATATATGTATTAAGAAAGATGCAAACATACAGTAAATATACACAGATAGATAAACACCTCTAAGGGTATTTACACTGACAGGTTCACACTTGCAGTGCTTATACACTAAGAGATACATGAAAACACCTGTTAATGTAAATATAGACCTTGAGTGTATATATGCTGCTAAATAGCCCTCAGTATATACACAAACCCACAGTGTATATGCGCTAATAAATTAATCTCACTGTAAATTCATCAAGAGATTGAATACCTTCAATGTTTATTCATTATGATAAACAAACACTTCTGACGATTAAAAAATTCATAAATTTCAACACTCTTGATACCAACAAAAAAGTTTGTCTTGTGAAATACACAGAGACGATGATAACAGTGTTACGAGGAAGTGTAACGTCAACAGTAACTGTAGCAACAATATCACAGTAACAGGAGAAGCAGAAACGGCATACACAACGGCAGTAACAACAGGAAGAGGAATAGTAGAAACAATGTTAGCAGAAAAAGAAAAAGGAGCAGCAGTAGCGAGGAATCAATAACGACATAAGGAGCAGCAGTAACAACAATAGCAGGAGTAACAGCAGTAACAATAACATCAGTCTCAAAACGGTGAGTAACCTCAGCAACAGCTTTCACAGCAGCAACATCCGAAGCAGCAGAACATCAGTAGCAGCAGCAACAGCGGAATGAGAAAAGTAGGGCAGCCGGTGTTGCTATTTCTGTCCGCAAACAATTGCTATTTACACTCTAATGGACCAGCCTGGACTGTGAGTATCTCTGCCGATGGACGTCTCTTCTTTTCCTCTCTCTAGACTCTGGACTCTAGACTCTAAGGTCTAAAGTCCAGACTCTCCCATGGAATACTGTAATTTTCGAGGGAGGGAGGGGGAGGACATCAGTGGGAGCCTTGATTCTAGTGAAGGCCTCTTTGACAGAAATACACGAAATCCAGGTATACATACTTTGTACACACAAAATACACGTCATTACAGCCCTACATATTTTGCACACACAAAACGCTACTCTTCCCTTTTATCTACTAAATTTGAGTCTTCACACAGGATTACCATTACCTCTTGGAAAAAAATAATACCTGCATAAGTAAAAATTTTGGAAAAATACCCAAAAATATTGTTTCCAAATTCTCAGGAAAATGCTTCAATATGAGCACTTTCTGGCTGGAATTTCATAAATCCTGAGACGATGTTCAAATATTACTTCCTATTGAAGAGGAGAATTTTGTAAGAATTTTGAGAAAAGGCTTTCCTTTAAAGGAGGTGAATTGATGCTGATGAAAGAATTCTGATGTTAGGAATTGGATTACACCTTCATTTCTCATTCTCAAGAGGGTATATAACCCCTACGGGCTTAGCTCATCCACAAATAAGCAACACCAATAATAATAATTGCGACAATGAGAAGAGTTAGACAGAGGTGGAAAGATCATGAGGAGCAATTAATGAAGCAAGACGAAGAAAAGCGATATGCCAAACAAGATAATCAAGCAATCTACTTCATCTCTCTGGAGTCATGTGGATAACAACAAATCGACTCAAGAAACTAAAATCAACATTTCATGGCATAATACAATTGAATTATTGCGACTGTTTCAAGGTGTATAAATTCCTACACACACACACACACACACACACGCACACAAGGACGGGTTTGAGAAGCTAATTCCTCACAGGATTGTAAGCGTGAGGGGGAACAGAGAGAATATAATATCAACGTTGAGGACTCACAGAGAAATAGTAATGGAGATAGTGGTAACTTGCCGGAAACAAGAACAAGCCAGGATAACGACAAATGCTAAAACTCCAAATTAATTTTTTCCTTTTCTTACCCCCTCCCCCCTGCAAAGAATAGTAAGCCCATTAAATTATTAAAACAAAATCTATACATCTCGAAGTGGTGTATTTTCTAAGCTTAATATTCATTGCAAATATTGAATGAACGTTCATCTATAACTGGATTGTGAAAAGTCAAAAAAAAAAAAAAAAAAAAAAAAAAAACGAAATAAACACACAAGTCTGTACCTCTTGACTTCATCTCTTATAATCTCTGAAATAAAGCACTGTATTTCGTCAAGATTTAGAAAGTATAACTTGTTTCTTCGACCCCATCTCTTGAATATATCAGACAAAGATTCACTTGGATATTTTTTTCTTAAGAATGTCAAGAGTACTCAGCTTAGAGTCAGCCGAGAACCCAGAGGAAGAGGGTTTTTGATGGGGTATTTCGTGCGTGTAGACAGCTATACTCAACTAAATCCTATTATCACTGAGCTCCTCATAGATGAAACGGAATTGTTGAATGCCTTCGAACATTCTTCACAGTTTCTCTCTGTCTATTTCTCTCTCTTACCATTTCTTCTTTAGGGTTTCCTTTAAGTTATTTCGGTTTTATTAATGTAATTTTTCTGGGACAAAGTTCTGCCAATAACACCTCTTAAGGCCCCTATCTATCTGATACTCCCAATGTTTGGTCACAGCTCATATTCGTTAAGTAGCATGACTTCGCCTTGTGAGATTTCAGTTAATCCATATTACATTTCATCATCTATGCAATGCTACATTTGCTCAATTTGTCCAAGTTATTCTGCTTAGACTTTCTCCTATTTTCATTGAATATTTTGCTTTAAAGAGTCTCTTATGTAAATTTGTGTGTGTGTGTGTGTGTGTGTGTGTGTGTGTGTGTGTGTGTGTGTGTGTGTGTGTGTGTGTGTGTGTGTGTGTGTGTGTGTGTGTGTGTGTGTGTGAGAGAGAGAGAGAGAGAGAGAGAGAGATGACTCGAGTATGGAACACATTCGTACAGCATAATGATGTCAACGAGATAACGTCAGTTGATCAAATGAAAATACTGGCCCACAGATGGCTCCAACTTCATCCTGTTCCCTACTTGTATGTCTCATAACAAAAATGCTTTCAAATGAGCTGATGTAGGTAACAGCTCTTAGCTTGTCAATAAAGTTAGGAATCCTTAACCTGTAAATAGCTTGTCAATAAAACTAGGGATCCTTAACCTTGTCAAGCCCTGTGTAAAAAAAAGAGAGAGAGAGAGAGTGGCGTTATAGTGTCTCACAATACAGATGTCTCAATTTGTCTCACTGCTAAGGGATTTCAGGTGGTTCACCCATCCTCCAGCCTGGAAAAAATATATGAGATTCTTTTAAGAGCAAAGTGGCTCTGTTGACAATTTTCTCCTCCGTGGAGTGAGCGCGGTTAATCAAGTGAGTGAGGAAGGTGGGTTTCAGGGATTTGACGTTCTGATGGAGTGTGGTGTAGTAATGTCTGTGATGAGTTTAACTAAAGTTAACTAGCTTCACTGGAGCATTGAAGATGGTTAGAGCTGTTCACTGGGTCGGGATATATATATATATATATATATATATATATATATGTATATATATATATATATATATGTATATATATATATATATATATCTGTATATATATATATATATATATGTATATATAGATATATATATATATATAAGTTCACATAGAATATAGAATATAAGGGGTGGTGGTAGAAGAAAATATTCAAACAGCTCCAGGGAGAACCTCGAGTTTTCCCTGAAATACGTTTATTCTTTTCACTGAGGATTAGGGTCCCCACTCCAGTTCCAGAAGTGGTACCTCCCTCTCTCTCTCTCTCTCATATATATATATATATATATATATATATATATATATATATATATATATATCTTTCTTTCTTTCAACACACCAGCCGTATCCCACCGAGGCGGGGTGGCCCAAAAGGAAAAACGAAAGTTTCTCCTTTTACATTTAGTAATATATACAGGAGAAGAGGTTACTAGCCCCTTGCTCCCGGCATTTTAGTCGCCTCTTACAACACGCATGGCTTACGGAGGAAGAATTCTGTTCCACTTCCCCATGGAGATAAGAGGAAATAAACAAGAATAAGAACTAGAAAGAAAATAGAAGAAAACCCAGAGGGGTGTGCATATATGTGTTTGTACATGTATGTGTAGTGTGACCTAAGTGTAAGTAGAAGTAGCAAGACGTACCTGAAATCTTGCATGTTCATGAGACAGAAAAAAGGACACCAGCAATCCTACCATCATGTAAAACAATTACAGGCTTACGTTTTACACTCACTTGGCAGGACGGTAGTACCTCCCTGGGCGGTTGCTGTCTACCAACCTACTACCTAGGATATATATATATATATATATATATATATATATATATATATATATATATATATATATATATATATATATATATATAATGTCGTGCCGAATATGTAAAACTGGTCAATTATCAAGAACTCATTTAAAATTAAGTCTTTTTTGAAATTTTCTCTTATACGTTTAAAGATATATTTTTTTCATTATTGTTAATGTAAAAATTTATAATTTTGAACCAAAAGAATCTTAGAAAACTTACCTAACCTTATTATAACAAGAATAATTTATTTTAGCCTAACCGAACTAAATATATTTTAGATTTGTTTACAATAATTTAATACTAAACAAACACAGTGAAATACATTTTTTTCGTTAGGTTCAGAATGATTTTGGCGAAATTATTGCATACACAAATTTTCGCTTGGCCTATATGGCAAGATGAGCGTTGCTATTTAAGCCAAGATCGCAAGTTCTGCCTATTCGGCACGACATATATATATATATATATATATATATATATATATATATATATATATATATATTATTTTTTTTTATTATCACACTGGCCGATTCCCACCAAGGCAGGGTGGCCCGAAAAAGAAAAACTTTCACCATCATTCACTCCATCACTGTCTTGCCAGAAGGGTGCTTTACACTACAGTTTTTAAACTGCAACATTAACACCCCTCCTTCAGAGTGCAGGCACTGTACTTCCCATCTCCAGGACTCAAGTCCGGCCTGCCGGTTTCCCTGAATCCCTTCATAAATGTTACTTTGCTCACACTCCAACAGCACGTCAAGTATTATAAACCATTTGTCTCCATTCACTCCTATCAAACACGCTCACGCATGCCTGCTTTAAGTCCAAGCCCCTCGCACACAAAACCTCCTTTACCCCCTCCCTCCAACCTTTCCTAGGCCGACCCCTACCCCCCCTTCCTTCCACTACAGACTGATACACTCTTGAAGTCATTCTGTTTGGCTCCATTCTCTCTACATGTCCGAACCACCTCAACAACCCTTCCTCAGCCCTCTGGACAACAGTTTTGGTAATCCCGCACCTCCTCCTAACTTCCAAACTACGAATTCTCTGCATTATATTCACACCACACATTGCCCTCAGACATGACATCTCCACTGCCTCCAGCCTTCTCCTCGCTGCAACATTCATCACCCATGCTTCACACCCATATAAGAGCGTTGGTAAAACTATACTCTCATACATTCCCCTCTTTGCCTCCAAGGACAAAGTACTTTGTCTCCACAGACTCCTAAGTGCACCACTCACTCTTTTTTCCTCATCAATTTTATGATTCACCTCATCTTTCATAGACCCATCTGCTGACACGTCCACTCCCAAATATCTGAATACGTTCACTTCCTCCATACTCTCTCCCTCCAATCTGATATTCAATCTTTCATCACCTAATCTTTTTGTTATCCTCATAACCTTACTCTTTCCTGTATTCACCTTTAATTTTCTTCTTTTGCACACCCTACCAAATTCATCCACCAATCTCTGCAACTTCTCTTCAGAATCTCCCAAGAGCACAGTGTCATCAGCAAAGAGCAGCTGTGACAACTCCCACTTTGTGTGTGATTCTTTATCTTTTAACTCCACGCCTCTTGCCAAGACCCTCGCATTTACTTCTCTTACAACCCCATCTATAAATATATTAAACAACCACGGTGACATCACACATCCTTGTCTAAGGCCTACTTTTACTGGGAAAAAATTTCCCTCTTTCCTACATACTCTAACTTGAGCCTCACTATCCTCGTAAAAACTATTCACTGCTTTCAGTAACCTACCTCCTACACCATACACTTGCAACATCTGCCACATTGCCCCCCTATCCACCCTGTCATACGCCTTTTCCAAATCCATAAATGCCACAAAGACCTCTCTAGCCTTATCTAAATACTGTTCACTTATATGTTTCACTGTAAACACCTGGTCCACGCACCCCCTACCTTTCCTAAAGCCTCCTTGTTCATCTGCTATCCTATTTTCCGTCTTACTCTTAATTCTTTCAATTATAACTCTACCATACACTTTACCAGGTATACTCAACAGACTTATCCCCCTATAATTTTTGCACTCTCTTTTATCCCCTTTGCCTTTATACAAAGGAACTATGCATGCTCTCTGCCAATTCCTAGGTACCTTACCCTCTTCCATACATTTATTAAATAATTGCACCAACCACTCCAAAATTATATCCCCACCTGCTTTTAACATTTCTATCTTTATCCCATCAATCCCAGCTGCCTTACCCCCTTTCATTTTACCTACTGCCTCACGAACTTCCCCCACACTCACAACTGGCTCTTCCTCACTCCTACAAGATGTTATTCCTCCTTGCCCTATACACGAAATCACAGCTTCCCTATCTTCATCAACATTTAACAATTCCTCAAAATATTCCCTCCATCTTCCCAATACCTCTAACTCTCCATTTAATAACTCTCCTCTCCTATTTTTAACTGACAAATCCATTTGTTCTCTAGGCTTTCTTAACTTGTTAATCTCACTCCAAAACTTTTTCTTATTTTCAACAAAATTTGTTGATAACATCTCACCCACTCTCTCATTTGCTCTCCTTTTACATTGCTACATATATATATATATATATATATATATATATATATATATATATATATATATATATATATATATATATATATATATATATATATATATATGTATATATATATGTATATGTATATGTATACATATATATATATATATATATATATATATATATATATATATATATATATATATATATATATTATATATATATATATATATGTATATATATATATATATATATATATATGTATATATATATTTGTATATATATATGTGTGTTTGTA
>NC_091346.1:16868831-16871331 GCF_038502225.1 Cherax quadricarinatus
GTCTGGTGGGTTTTATGATTTGATGTGCTGTTGGAGTGTGAGCAAGGTAACGTTTATGAATGAATTCAGTTAAACCGGTTGGCCGGAATTGAGCCCTGGAGGTAGGAAGTACAGTGCCTGTATTTTGATGGACGGGTGGAAGATGTTGCCGATAGATGGGTGATCTAAACAGTGACGTCGGCGTCCTGGCAAGACAGGAGTTTAGTGAGTGACAGTGAAAATTTATCCTTCTTTGTAGGGAAGACAGACGGAGTGTTAAAACAAATACATTGGAAGCAATATTTTCTTACGATTCTGTTATTATAAGATTTATGCATTTCTATATAGATTACTTTAGAAGTAATGTTACTTTAGACGTAAATTCCTCTGACGACCTTTCGCCCACACTGGGCTTTATCGACCTATCTCAAATATTTCATTTGTCACTATGTATCACTCACATCCTATTCTCCACTTATATTTTCACTGTTATTTTTAAACTGTGTGCTAGAAGTGATCAAGGTGCAAGACCGAAACGTTTTCTAGTATGACTCACAGAATCGCAATGACACGATTGCAAACAAACCATACCACGGGCGGGGATGTAACCCGTGATCAGAGAGTCTCGAAACTCCAGACCGTCGCGTTAGCCACTGGACCAGCTAGCCACAATAAGATTCGTCCAACTAGGTATATTTCTACACCATTGGAAGGTTAGCATAGGCACCACTGTGACCACAAATGCAAGTTTTTACAGACGAATCTCCAGCTAGCGTGGCGTGACGAACTCTAGCTAAAGTCCCTTCAAAGCCGTTAACATGACTCACGAAATCGTAATGACACTCTCTGATAGCGGGTTCTATCCCCGCCCGTTTATGGTTTTTTTCTAATATGTCCTAGTGTCCGCTCACGTGTTTTTTTTTAACCATATACAGATTCCATCTGTGGGCGAAACGTTATTGATGAATAAAAAAGATTCCAATCTCCTTCATTTGTGATTACCATCGTGTCTGTATCACAAACCGACAAAATGTATAACACCTGATTTACTTCCGTTAACCAGGTACGACATGGATTTCAAGGTGTTCAGCTTTTCCCAGTGAAATGAAAATTAATACCTCTTAAATGTCCCAGAAACGATGTCATCATTAGTGCAGAAAATTCAGTTGAGCTGGTGACCTTTTGCTCGTAAGCGAATGTGTAGAGAATGTTCTTAAGGTCACTAAGTTGATTACCTCTTCAAGATGTCTTCAGGCTAGTAGAGGGCTCTTGATTTATGGAAATTGAGTTTTTTCTTTCTTTCTTGGATTAGAGTTGATTACGTTCCTTTCTACAGCCGTTGATTGGCCTCCATTGATAATGGAAAAAAATAATTATGATGATTAATAAAAATAATAATAAAAATAATAATAATAATAATAGTTATAATAAGGCAATGAACAAGGAAAAAGAATTAAAGTGTGATAAACAGAAGAAATGGTGAAAAAAAACAGAAAATAGAAAAGGAAAGAGACAGTTAGGTTTGTCTCCTTAAAATATATATATATACAAATGTTTGAGAGGAAGACAGTTTTGGCGGAGGTTGTGATCCTTAAGGAGTGGTTAGGGATTCGAAAGGAAGTGCGGGAAGGCGAGGAGAGACTGGGGGGTTGAAGAGAAGAGGAACGGGAGGCGAGAATAAAAGGTGTGGGCGATAAGAAGCAGTGTGGACTGTGAGGGGATAAATACTGGCCGGATGAAGCAGCGTTGTAAGAGGTAAGAATGAGGCCAATGGACCGGAAAACGCTTTTCTAGACAGAATAACAAGTGGTGGGCTGGTTACGATGAAGACGGCACCCCTGTTGGCAGTGTGTAGATACGATAGTGGTTGAAAGAAAAATAATTAATATTATTTTCACATGGAAAATGCTGAATCCGCTAGGATCATACAGAGCCTGGGGAAGGGAGGTAATCAGGTTTGATGTGAAAAGGGGAAAGGAAGGTCCTTTGATCAAGAGCTCTTCCCCAGCATCAAAATCATCCTCTTCAACAGAGAAGAAACGAAGACATGGCTGGCATGGCAACGAGAGCAGACGATGTTGGTTGGGGCTATAAACTGAAAAATGGAAATAAAAGCATATAATGTAGACAATGTTAAGCTGAACCCTGAGCTAAGTGTTGTCTACATTAAATGCTTGCTATGTCTTATGCACCATGAAACTATAGCAGATGGGAGAAAATATTAGCATAGTCTGAGAATATGGCTAGGGACAGACTGGCAAATTTCTAGATGTTAGGATATCACAACACATATATTCGATAAGGATTGCCCAGAAATCAAATGCGATTCTTAGCCACCTTAGAGTCTGTAATAACTCAGCAAACTGGTCGGAAGCCAGGGTCATTGTTCCACTCGGCTTGAATGGAATATTGTAGATTTAGCAATTATAACACATGATAAATGTTTTGTATATAATAATAGAGGCGGCTTATTCAAATTAGACTCGTTTATAGTAGAGGCTATCGTGTATAGCCTCCATGG
>NC_091346.1:16876331-16883831 GCF_038502225.1 Cherax quadricarinatus
CTAGGACTGACCCCTGTGGAACCCCGCTTGTCACAAGCGCCCACTCTGACACCTCGTCACGTACCATGACTCGTTGTTGCCTCCCTGTCAGGTATTCTCTGATCCATTGCAGTGCCTTTCCTGTTATGTGTGCCTGATCTTCTAGCTTTCTCAGTAACCTCTTGTGAGGAACTGTGTCGAAGGCCTTTTTGCAGTCCAAAAAAATGCAGTCGATCCACCCCTCTCTCTCTTGTCTTACTTCTGTCACCTTGTCATAAAACTCTAGTAGGTTTGTGACACAGGATTTTCCTTCCCTGAAACCATGCTGGTTGTCAATTATACACTTGTTTCTTTCCAGGTGCTCCACCACTCTCCTCCTGATGATCTTCTCCATGACCTTGCATACTATACACGTTAGTGATACAGGTCTGTAGTTTAGTGCCTCATGTCTGTCTCCCTTTTTAAAAATTGGGACTACATTTGCCATCTTCCATACCTCAGGGAGTTGCCTGTGTGTGTGTGTGTGTGTGTGTGTGTACTCACCTAGTTGTGGTTGTAGGGGTCGATTCATAGCTCCAGGCCCCGCCTCTTTGCTGACCGTTAAAGCTATGAATGGATCCTGCCTGAACTACATCACTTCCCAGACTATTCCACTTCCTGACAACTCCGTGACTGAAGAAATACCTCCTAACATCCTTGTGATTCATCTGTGTCTTCAATTTCCAACTGTGACCCCTTGTTGTTGTGTCCCATCTCTGAAACATTCTGATTCTGTCCACCTTGTCAATTCCTCTCAGTATTTTAAATGTCGTTATCATGTCCCCCCCATCTCTCCTGTCCTCCAGTGTCATGTCTTTTTCCCTTAACCTCTCCTGGTTGAACATACCCGTTAGCTCTAGGACTAGTCTTGTTGCTAACCTCTGCACTTTCTCTAGTTTCTTTACGTGCTTGGCTAGGTGTGGGTTCCAAACTGGTGCCGCATACTCCAATATGAGCCTAACGTACACGGTGTACAGGGTCCTGAACGATTCCTTATTAAGATGTCGGAATGCTGTTCTGAGGTTTGCTAGGCGCCCATATGCTGCAGCAGTTATTTGGTTGATGTGCGCTTCAGATGTGTCTGGTGTTATAGTCACCTCAATATCTTTTTCCTTGAGTGAGGTTTGTAGTCTCTGGCCCCCTAGACTGTACTCAATCTGCGGTCTTCTTTGCCCTTCCCCAGTCTTCATGACTTTGCACTTAGTGTGGTTGAACTCCAGGAGCCAATTGCTGGACCAGGCCTGCAGTCTGTACAGATCCCTTTATAGTTCTTCCTGGTCTTCGTCCGATTGAATTCTTCTCATCAACTTCACATCATCTGCAAACAGGGACACTTCGGAGTCTATTCCTTCCGCCATGTCGTTCACAAATACCAGAAACAGCGCTGGTCCTAGGACTGACCTCTGTGGAACCCCACTCGTCACAGGCACCCACTCTGACACCTCGCCACGTACCATGACTCGCTGCTGTCTTCCTGACAAGTATTCCCTGTTCCATTGTAGTGCCTTCCCTGTTCCATTGTAGTGCCTTCCCTGTTATCCCTGCTTGGTCCTCCAGTTTTTGCACTAATCTCTTGTGTGGAACTGTGTCAAACGCCTTCTTGTAGTCCAAGAATATGCAATCCACACACCCCTCTCTCTCTTGTCTTACTGCTGTCACCATGTCATAGAACTACAGTAGGTTTGTGGCACAGGATTTCACATCTCTGAAACCGTGTTGGTTGTTGTGTGTGTGTGTGTGTGTGTGTGTGTGTGTGTGTGTGTGTGTGTCTGTGTGTGTGTAACGCTTATCGTTCACCAGCACAGTTCTGCCATGTCTAAGAAAATTGTGCATAACAATTAGATAGGTGGTACTTTTTACAGACAGAGAGAGATTTCAACTAACTTTTTTTTCATTTAAAGAGTAGTACAGAGAGTAAAAAAAAATGTATGCAAACTGATACTGATGGAAAAATCTTTTAATTGATTATAAAAAAAGGCCCGAAACCAATTGTGCAAGTCAGTAAAAAATAAGAACTGTCAAAAAAAGTCTGCCAGAAGAAGAATTAAATAAAAAGTAATTCAATTTATTTGTGGTTCATGGTTCATGGTTCACACACACACACACAGAGATTGGACACAGTAACAAGGGGACACAGTTGGAAGCTGAAGACACAGATGAATCACAGGGATGTTAGGAAGTATTTCTTCAGCCACAGAGTAGTCAGTAAGTGGAGTAGTTTGGGAAGCGATGTAGTGTAGGCAGGCTCCATACATAGCTTTAAGCAGAGGTATGATAAAGCTCACGGCTCAGGGAGAGTGACCTAGTAGCGATCAGTGAAGAGGCGGGGCCAGGAGCTCGGACTCGATCCCCGCAACCTCAACTAGGTGAGTACACACATTATATATATATATATATATATATATATATATATATATATATATATATATATATATATATATTAATATATATATATATATATCAGATCACTTTCTAGTTGTAGCTACACTGAGAGTAAAAGGTAGATGGGATACAAGGAGAATAGAAGCATCAGGGAAGAGAGAGGTGAAGGTTTATAAACTAAAAGAGGAGGCAGTTAGGGTAAGATATAAACAGCTATTGGAGGATAGATGGGCTAATGAGAGCATAGGCAATGGGGTCGAAGAGGTATGGGGTAGGTTTAAAAATGTAGTGTTAGAGTGTTCAGCAGAAGTTTGTGGTTACAGGAAAGTGGGTGCAGGAGGGAAGAGGAGCGATTGGTGGAATGATGATGTAAAGAGAGTAGTAAGGGAGAAAAAGTTAGCATATGAGAAGTTTTTACAAAGTAGAAGTGATGCAAGGAGGGAAGAGTATATGGAGAAAAAGAGAGAAGTTAAGAGAGTAGTGAAGCAATGTAAAAAGAGAGCAAATGAGAGAGTGGGTGAGATGTTATCAACAAATTTTGTTGAAAATAAGAAAAAGTTTTGGAGTGAGATTAACAAGTTAAGAAAGCCTAGAGAGCAAATGGATTTGTCAGTTAAAAATAGGAGAGGAGAGTTATTAAATGGAGAGTTAGAGGTATTGGGAAGATGGAGGGAATATTTTGAGGAATTGTTAAATGTTGATGAAGATAGGGAAGCTGTGATTTCGTGTATAGGGCAAGGAGGAATAACATCTTGTAGGAGTGAGGAAGAGCCAGTTGTGAGTGTGGGGGAAGTTCGTGAGGCAGTAGGTAAAATGAAAGGGGGTAAGGCAGCCGGGATTGATGGGATAAAGATAGAAATGTTAAAAGCAGGTGGGGATATAGTTTTGGAGTGGTTGGTGCAATTATTTAATAAATGTATGGAAGAGGGTAAGGTACCTAGGGATTGGCAGAGAGCATGCATAGTTCCTTTGTATAAAGGCAAAGGGGATAAAAGAGAGTGCAAAAATTATAGGGGGATAAGTCTGTTGAGTGTACCTGGTAAAGTGTATGGTAGAGTTATAATTGAAAGAATTAAGAGTAAGACGGAGAATAGGATAGCAGATGAACAAGGAGGCTTTAGGAAAGGTAGGGGGTGTGTGGACCAGGTGTTTACAGTGAAACATATAAGTGAACAGTATTTAGATAAGGCTAAAGAGGTCTTTGTGGCATTTATGGATTTGGAAAAGGCGTATGACAGGGTGGATAGGGGGGCAATGTGGCAGATGTTGCAAGTGTATGGTGTAGGAGGTAGGTTACTGAAAGCAGTGAAGAGTTTTTACGAGGATAGTGAGGCTCAAGTTAGAGTATGTAGGAAAGAGGGAAATTTTTTCCCAGTAAAAGTAGGCCTTAGACAAGGATGTGTGATGTCACCGTGGTTGTTTAATATATTTATAGATGGGGTTGTAAGAGAAGTAAATGCGAGGGTCTTGGCAAGGGGCGTGGAGTTAAAAGATAAAGAATCACACACAAAGTGGGAGTTGTCACAGCTGCTCTTTGCTGATGACACTGTGCTCTTGGGAGATTCTGAAGAGAAGTTGCAGAGATTGGTGGATGAATTTGGTAGGGTGTGCAAAAGAAGAAAATTAAAGGTGAATACAGGAAAGAGTAAGGTTATGAGGATAACAAAAAGATTAGGTGATGAAAGATTGAATATCAGATTGGAGGGAGAGAGTATGGAGGAGGTGAACGTATTCAGATATTTGGGAGTGGACGTGTCAGCGGATGGGTCAATGAAAGATGAGGTGAATCATAGAATTGATGAGGGAAAAAGAGTGAGTGGTGCACTTAGGAGTCTGTGGAGACAAAGAACTTTGTCCTTGGAGGCAAAGAGGGGAATGTATGAGAGTATAGTTTTACCAACGCTCTTATATGGGTGTGAAGCGTGGGTGATGAATGTTGCAGCGAGGAGAAGGCTGGAGGCAGTGGAGATGTCATGTCTGAGGGCAATGTGTGGTGTGAATATAATGCAGAGAATTCGTAGTTTGGAAGTTAGGAGGAGGTGCGGGATTACCAAAACTGTTGTCCAGAGGGCTGAGGAAGGGTTGTTGAGGTGGTTCGGACATGTAGAGAGAATGGAGCGAAACAGAATGACTTCAAGAGTGTATCAGTCTGTAGTGGAAGGAAGGCGGGGTAGGGGTCGGCCTAGGAAGGGTTGGAGGGAGGGGGTAAAGGAGGTTTTGTGTGCGAGGGGCTTGGACTTCCAGCAGGCATGCGTGAGCGTGTTTGATAGGAGTGAATGGAGACAAATGGTTTTTAATACTTGACGTGCTGTTGGAGTGTGAGCAAAGTAACATTTATGAAGGGATTCAGGGAAACCTGCAGGCCGGACTTGAGTCCTGGAGATGGGAAGTACAGTGCCTGCACTCTGAAGGAGGGGTGTTAATGTTGCAGTTTAAAAACTGTAGTGTAAAGCACCCTTCTGGCAAGACAGTGATGGAGTGAATGATGGTGAAAGTTTTTCTTTTTCGGGCCACCCTGCCTTGGTGGGAATCGGCCAGTGTGATAAAAAAAAAAAAAAAAAAAAAAAAAATATATATATATATATATATATATATATATATATATATATATATATATATATATATATATATTATATTAAATGGAGAATTAGAGGTATTGGGAAGATGGAGGGAATATTTTGAGGAATTGTTAAATGTTGATGAAGATAGGGAAGCTGTGATTTCGTGTATAGGGCAAGGAGGAATAACATCTTGTAGGAGTGAGGAAGAGCCAATTGTGAGTGTGGGGGAAGTTCGTTAGGCAGTAGGTAAAATGAAAGGGGGTAAGACAGCCGGGATTGATGAGATAAAGATATAAATGTTAAAAGCAGGTGGGGATATAGTTTTGGAGTGGTTGGTGCAATTTAATAAATGTGTGGAAGAGGGTAAGGTACCTAGGGATTGGCAGAGAGCATGCATAGTTCCTTTGTATAAAGGCAAAGGGGACAAAAGAGAGTGCAGAAATTATAGGGGGATAAGTCTGTTGAGTATACCTGTTAAAGTGTATGGTAGAGTTATTATTGAAAGAATTAAGAGTAAGACGGAGAATAGGGTAGCTGATGAACAAGGAGGCTTTAGGAAAGGTAGGGTGTGTGTGTGTGGACCAGGTGTTTACAGTGAAACATATAAGTGAACAGTATTTAGATAAGGCTAAAGAGGTTTTTGTGGCATTTATGGATTTGGAAAAGACGTATGACAGGGTGACTAGGGGAGCAATGTGGCAGATGTTGCAGGCGTATGGTGTAGGAGGTAGGTTACTGAAAGCAGTGAAGAGTTTTTACGAGGATAGCGAGGCTCAAGTTAGAGTATGTAGGAAAGAGAGAAATTATTTCCCAGTAAAAGTAGGCCTTAGACAAGGATGTGTGATGTCACCGTGGTTGTTTAATATATTTATAGATGGGGTTGTAAGAGAATTAAATGCGAGGGTCTTGGCAAGAGGCGTGGAGTTAAAAGATAATCAAACATAAAGTGGTAGTTGTCACAGCTGCTCTTTGCTGATGACACTGTGCTCTTGGGAGATTCTGAAGAGAAGTTGCAGAGATTGGTGGATGAATTTGGTAGGGTGTGCAAAAGAAGAAAATTAAAAGTGAATACAGGAAAGAGTAAGGTTATAAGGATAACAAAAAGATTAGGTGATGAAAGATTGGATATCAGATTGGAGGGAGAGAGTATGGAGAAGGTGAATGTATTCAGATATTTGGGAGTGGACGTGTCAGCGGATGGGTCTGTGAAAGATGAGGTGAATCATAGAATTGATGAGGGGACTTGAGTCCTGGAGATGGGAAGTACAATGCCTGCACTCTGAAGGAGGGGTGTTAATGTTCCAGTTTAAAAACTGTAGTGTAAAGCACCCTTCCGGCAAGACAGTGATGGAGTGAATGATGGTGAAAGCTTTTCTTTTTCGGGCCACCCTGCCTTGGTAGGGTGATTATATATATATATATATATATATATATATATATATATATATATATATATATATATATATATATATATATATATATATATATATATATTGTAAACTCCTCAGGGTCTCCCTGAGGAGTTTACGGTCCAACTCTTTCACGAACTTGAGCAAGCATTTTCCCACGAGCTGAAGGTCTCCGATGCTACTGGGACGCGAATGTAATGAAGAGTGAGACTAGTATATTCTGATAGTCTTTTGGGATTTCCTGAAGATGATTACCGGCGCACACACACACACACACCCCTAACAACAATATTCAATACATCTATCGAAACAGGGAGATTGCCTGAGGCATGGAAGACAGCAAATGTAGTCCCAATCTTTAAAAAAGGAGACAGACATGAAGCATTAAACTACAGACCAGTGTCACTGACATGTATAGTATGCAAAATCATGGAGAAGATTATCAGAAGAGTGGTGGAACACCTAGAAAGGAACGACCTCATCAACAGCAGCCAACATGGTTTCAGGGACGGGAAATCCTGTGTCACAAACCTACTGGAGTTCTATGACATGGTGACAGCAGTAAGACAAGAGAGAGGGGTGGGTGGATTGCATTTTCTTGGACTGCAAGAAGGCGTTTGACACAGTTCCACACAAGAGATTGGTGCAAAAACTGGAGGACCAAGCAGGGATAACAGGGAAGGCACTACAATGGATCAGGGAATACTTGTCAGGAAGACAGCAGCGAGTCATCGTACGTGGCGAGGTGTCAGAGTGGGCACCTGTGACCAGCGGGGTCCCGCAGGGGTCAGTCTTAGGACCAGTGCTGTTTCTGGTATTTGTGAACGACATGACGGAAGGAATAGACTCTGAGGTGTCCCTGTTTGCAGATGACGTGAAGTTGATGAGAAGAATTCACTCGATCGAAGACCAGGCAGAACTACAAAGGGATCTTGACAGGCTGCAGACCTGGTCCAGCAATTGGCTCCTGGAGTTCAATCCCACCAAGTGCAAAGTCATGAAGATTGGGGAAGGGCAAAGAAGGCCGCAGACGGAGTACAGTCTAGGGGGTCAGAGACTACAAACCTCACTCAAGGAAAAAGATCTTGGGGTGAGTATAACACCAGGCACATCTCCTGAAGCGCACATCA
>NC_091346.1:16886331-16901331 GCF_038502225.1 Cherax quadricarinatus
TGATGGAGATTCACAAACGAGAGCTGTGATGGGTTTACGATGGAAGGTTAAGTTATAGCCTCTCTGCTGTGTTGTGTCCAGAGATACAGACCTCCTATTTGCTTCAGCCTCGTCTTCAGTTATTGTATCCTGGTGTTTAGGTCCTTTCAGAACTCTCAGGTCCGTCAAATTTTTCCATATCCTCTATTCGTTCTACAGCTCCTTTCCCTCTCTGCTGATTCCTCACCACCTTCTCATCCCTATACCTTCTTCGCCTGCTCCTCTTCACCGCTTCCTCTTCCATTCTCAATAATTTCTATTCTCTCTCTCTCTCTCTCTCTCTCTCTCTCTCTCTCTCTCACACACACACACACACACACACACACAGAAGTAAGACAAGAGAGAGAGGGGTGGGTGGATTGAATTTCCTTTGACTGCAAGAAGGCGTTTGACACAGTTCCACACAAGAGATTAGTGCAAAAACTGGAGCACCAAGCAGGGATAACAGGGAAGACACTATAATGGAACAGGGAATACTTACCAGGAAAACAGCAGCGAGTCATGGTACGTGGCGAGGTGTCAGAGTGGGCACCTGTGATCAGCGGGGTCCCACAGGGGTCAGTCCTAGGACCAGCGCTGTTTCTGGTATTTGCCAACGACATGGCGGAAGGAATAGACTCCGAAATGTCCCTCTTTGTAGATGACGTGAAGTTGATGAGAAGAATCCATTCGATCGAAGACCAGGCAGAACTACAAAGGGATCTGGACAGGCTGCAGACCTGGTCCAGCAATTGGCTCCTGGAGTTCAACCCCACCAAGTGCAAAGTCATGAAGATTGGGGAAGGGCAAAGAAGACCGCAGACTGAGTACAGTCTAGGGGGCCAGAGACTACAAACCTCACTCAAGGAAAAAAGATCTTGGAGTGAGTATAACACCAGGCACATCTCCTGAAGCGCACATCAACCAAATAACTGCTGCAGCATATGGGCGCCTAGCAAACCTCAGAACAGCATTCCGACATCTTAATAAGGAATCGTTCAGGACCCTGTACACCGTGTACGTTAGGCCCATATTGGAGTATGCGGCACCAGTTTGGAACCCACACCTAGCCAAGCACGTAAAGAAGCTAGAGAAAGTGCAAAAGGTTTGCAATAAGACTAGTCCCAGAGCTAAGGGGTATGTCCTACGAGGAGAGGTTAAGGGAAGTCGACCTGACGACACTGGAGGACAGGAGAGAGAGGGGGGACATGATAACGACATACAAAATACTGAGAGGAATTGACAAGGTGGACAAAGACAGGATGTTCCAGAGATGGGACACAGCAACAAGGGGACACAGTTGGAAGTTGAAGACACAGATAAATCACAGGGATGTTAGGAAGTATTTCTTCAGCCACAGAGTAGTCAGGAAGTGGAATAGATTGAGAAGCGATGTAGTGGAGGCAGGGTCCGTACATAGCTTTAAGCAGAGGTATGATAAAGCTCGCGGTTCAGTGAGAGTGACCTAGTAGCGACCAGTGAAGAGGCGGGGTCAGGAGCTAGGACTCGATCCCTGCAACCTCAACTAGGTGAGTACAACTAGGTAAGTACACACACACACACACACACACACACACACACACACACCTTACAAAGATTCTTCCCAGCACCCAAATTTCCCTCTCACTTCACCGATTCTTCTGTGTCAAAACAACGCTTGAGTTCAATTATTTTGATTATTTTCATGGGAAAGATCTACACGCCGTTTTCCCAGTCTTTTTCTCGTCTTCTTGGTCTATTAACTATACATCCCTTCTCCTCGTATTTCTCCACCTTTTCCAGAGTGCAGTGAAAGTATCAAGGAGACAAGAAACAGTGAAAAGAAATGCTGTAAAATGTTGCGCAGACTTCGGGAATAATTAGCTTAGTTTCCCCACGAGAAAATAGGATAGACATCCTGAACAAATTGGAAATAATCGTATTTGCCTGGTGGTTGAGCGGCAACATAACAAGAGTGTGAATGACATTTTCCCTTTATTAACATTCTCTGTTATAGCGTCATTTATACCTCGCATAATTTAGAGCTGGACTGGTTTAGGAGAGTCCATAATGAATGAAACCTGAGGAGGGGGGGGGTATTATAAACAAGAGTATCAAAACCTGAGGAGGGGGGGGGGAGTATTAAAAACAAGAGTATCAAAACCTGAGGAGGGGGGACGGGGTATTATAAACAAGAGTATCAAAAAAATTCAATCAGTAAAATAAAATAAGTCGGTAGGGAAAATATTTAATCAGTTTAAATTTCTATTTTAAATTAACGTTATATATATATATATTATTATTTTTTTTTTTATTATCACACTGGCCGATTCCCACCAAGGCAGGGTGGCCCGAAAAAGAAAAACTTTCACCATCATTCACTCCATCACTGTCTTGCCAGAAGGGTGCTTTACACTACAGTTTTTAAACTGCAACATTAACACCCCTCCTTCAGAGTGCAGGCACTGTACTTCCCATCTCCAGGACTCAAGTCCGGCCTGCCGGTTTCCCTGAATCCCTTCATAAATGTTACTTTGCTCACACTCCAACAGCACGTCAAGTATTAAAAACCATTTGTCTCCATTCACTCCTATCAAACACGCTCACGCATGCCTGCTGGAAGTCCAAGCCCCTCGCACACAAAACCTCCTTTACCCCCTCCCTCCAACCCTTCCTAGGCCGACCCCTACCCCGCCTTCCTTCCACTACAGACTGATACACTCTTGAAGTCATTCTGTATCGCTCCATTCTCTCTACATGCCCGAACCACCTCAACAACCCTTCCTCCGCCCTCTGGACAACAGTTTTGGTAATCCCGCACCTCCTCCTAACTTCCAAACTACGAATTCTCTGCATTATATTCACACCACACATTGCCCTCAGACACGACATCTCCACTGCCTCCAGCCTTCTCCTCGCTGCAACATTCATCACCCACGCTTCACACCCATATAAGAGCGTTGGTAAAACTATACTCTCATACATTCCCCTCTTTGCCTCCAAGGACAAAGTTCTTTGTCTCCACAGACTCCAGGAGGAGATTAGGAGGCTGAAGGTCCACCTCAATGGGCCTGGGAGAGAGTGTGAGGTGGTTGGAGATGTGGGGAATGAGGCTTCTAGCAGTGAGGTGCAGTCTGTCTCTCACTGTGAGGAGGCTGTAGGTGGGGTGGTAGCAACGGCTACCAGCAGTGAGGTGCAGCCCAGCACCTGCTACAAGTGGCGAGTTGTTCACAGTAATGGGAGGCGCATCAGAGTAAGGAAAGTTAAGAGTGCAGATCTGAAGGTAGGAAATCGCTTCTCTGTTCTCCAGGATGAATGTACTTCAGTGGCCAGTGAAGGTAAGGGTACTACTGCCCCTGCTAATGAAGGTAAGCGCATTCTTGTGGTTGGTGACTCTCAGGTAAGATATGTTGATCGTGCTTTTTGTAATAGGAATAAGAAGATGAGAGATAGAGTGTGCTTCCCTGGAGCTGGTGTTGGGGACATTGTCAACAGACTGGATAATATCATGTCAGGTAATGGGAACAAGCCCATTATCTGTCTCAGTGCTGGTGGAAATGATATTGGGAAGGGTAGGAGAGAAGAGCTGCTAGATAAGTACAGGTCAGCTATAGATTTCATTAAGTCTAAGGGAGGGATCCCAATCATATGTAGCATCTTGCCTAGAAGGGGAGTAGGAAATGAATGGTTGTCTAGGGCAATTGGTGTAAATTGCTGGCTAGACAGATACTGCAAGGAACTTGCAATCCCATTCATTGACAACTGGAACAACTTTTATGGCAAACATGATATGTATGCAAGGGATGGGGTTCATCTCTCTGGGGCAGGGGTGGTAGCACTTGCAGACTCGATTGAGAAGGCCATTGGTGAAATGCCTATGATTTTAAACTGATGGAAGATAGAGGTATGGGTGTGTGTGGGAAACAAGCAGGTTGCAACACTAGGGTTGGAAACAGTAAATGTATAAAAGGCATTCAGCATGAAGTTATAAATAAAGACAATAGAACAGGTCAGCAAACAAAGGGGGACAGCAGAGGGCAGCAAGGGACTAGCTCCCTTAAGGTTTACTATACTAATAGCAGGAGTGTTAGAAATAAGATAGATGAGCTAAGATTAATTGCAAGTGCAGGAAACATAGATATTATTGCTATAACAGAGACCTGGCTCAATCTGAAAGATAGAGAGATGCCCTCTGAATGTCACATACAAGGCTATAAATTATTCCACACTGACAGGGTCAACAGGAAAGGTGGTGGAGTAGCGATGTATGTCAGAGACAATTTAAATTGTTGTGTTAGACAAGATATTAAATTAGAAGCGTCAGCCACTGAATCTGTTTGGTTACAGCTTCTCGAGGGCCGAGAAAAACTAATTTTGGGTGTGATTTACAGGGCCCCAAATCTTGATAGGGAGTGCAGTAAACTTCTATGGGACGAAATTCGTAAGGCATCTACATACGAAAATGTTGTGCTAATGGGAGATTTCAACTATAGACAGATTGACTGGAGCAATTTGACAGGAAATTTAGAGTCGGGTGACTTTCTTGATACGATCCAGGATTGTTTTTTAAAACAGTTTGTGACAGAGCCAACTAGGGGAAATAACCTCCTTGACTTGGTTCTTGCCAGTAGGGAAACACTAATTAATAATCTTGAGGTTAATGATGAGCTTGGGGAGAGTGATCACAAATCACTCAGTTTTAACATATCATGGAATTCCCCTAATAATGGCAATCAAGTCTCCGTCCCTGACTTTCGCTTGGCTGATTTCATAGGACTGAAAAATTACTTAGGTGGGCTGAACTGGAATGACCTGACTAGGGGTCAGGTAGGTGGTGATGGTTGCCGATATGATGCTTTCCAGGGCATAGTTCTAGCTGCTCAGTCAAATTATGTTCCAAATAGGGAAATCAGATCAAACAAAAATGATCCTAAATGGATGAACAATAGATTAAAATATCTGATTGGTCAAAAGAGAGGCATATATAGGCAAATCAAAAGAGGAGAGGGGCAATTAAGAAATCGATATATTCAGTTAAAGAGAGAAATAAAAAAGGGAATTAGAAAAGCAAATAGAGATTATGAGGTTAAAGTTGCAAGAGAATCGAAGACTAACCCAAAAGGATTCTTTCAGGTATACAGAAGTAAGATCAGGGACAAGATAGGCCCACTCAAAAGTTCCTCGGGTCAGCTCACTGACAGTGATAAGGAAATGTGTAGAATTTTTAACACATACTTCCTCTCAGTTTTTACACAGGAGGATACCAGCGATATTCCAGTAATGATAAATTATGTAGAACAGGACGATAATAAACTGTGCACTATTAGGGTCACAAGTGACATGGTCCTTAGGCAAATAGATAAATTAAAACCTAACAAATCCCCAGGCCCTGATGAACTGTATGCAAGGGTTCTAAAGGAATGTAAAGAGGAGCTTAGCACACCTTTGGCTAATCTTTTCAACATATCACTACAAACTGGCATGGTGCCAGATAAGTGGAAAATGGCAAATGTGATACCTATTTTCAAAACAGGTGACAGGTCCTTAGCTTCGAACTATAGACCAATAAGCCTAACCTCCATAGTGGGAAAATTTATGGAATCAATAATTGCCGAGGCAGTTCGTAGCCACCTTGAAAAGCATAAATTAATCAACGAATCTCAGCATGGTTTTACAAAGGGGCGTTCCTGCCTTACGAATTTATTAACTTTTTTCACTAAGGTATTTGAGGAGGTAGATCATGGTAATGAATATGATATTGTGTATATGGACTTCAGTAAGGCTTTTGACAGGGTCCCACATCAGAGACTATTGAGAAAAATTAAAGCACATGGAATAGGAGGAGAAATTTTTTCCTGGATAGAGGCATGGTTGACAAATAGGCAGCAGAGAGTTTGCATAAATGGGGAGAAATCAGAGTGGGGAAGCGTCACGAGCGGTGTTCCACAGGGGTCAGTGTTGGGCCCCCTGCTGTTCACAATCTACATAAACGACATAGATGAGGGCATAAAGAGCGACATCGGCAAGTTTGCCGATGACACCAAAATAGGCCGTCGAATTCATTCTGACGAGGACATTCGAGCACTCCAGGAAGATTTGAATAGACTGATGCAGTGGTCGGAGAAGTGGCAGATGCAGTTTAATATAGACAAATGCAAAGTTCTAAATGTTGGACAGGACAATAACCATGCCACATATAAACTAAATAATGTAGATCTTAATATTACGGATTGCGAAAAAGATTTAGGAGTTCTGGTTAGCAGTAATCTGAAACCAAGACAACAGTGCATAAGTGTTCGCAATAAAGCTAATAGAATCCTTGGCTTCATATCAAGAAGCATAAATAATAGGAGTCCTCAGGTTGTTCTTCAACTCTATACATCCTTGGTTAGGCCTCATTTAGATTATGCTGCACAGTTTTGGTCACGTATTACAGAATGGATATAAATTCTCTGGAAAATGTACAAAGGAGGATGACAAAGATGATCCCATGTATCAGAAACCTTCCCTATGAGGATAGACTAAGGGCCCTGAAACTGCACTCTCTAGAAAGACGTAGAATTAGGGGGGATATGATTGAGGTTTATAAGTGGAAGACAGGAATAAATAAAGGGGATGTAAATAGTGTGCTGAAAATATCTAGCCTAGACAGGACTCGCAGCAATGGTTTTAAGTTGGAAAAATTCAGATTCAGGAGGGATATAGGAAAGTACTGGTTTGGTAATAGAGTTGTGGATGAGTGGAACAAACTCCCAAGTACCGTTATAGAGGCCAGAACGTTGTGTAGCTTTAAAAATAGGTTGGATAAATACATGAGTAGATGTGGGTGGGTGTGAGTTGGACCTGATAGCTTGTGCTAACAGGTCGGTTGCCGTGTTCCTCCCTTAAGTCAATGTGACCTGACCTGACTAGGTTGGGTGCATTGGCTTAAGCCGGTAGGGACTTGGACCTGCCTCGCATGGGCCAGTAGGCCTTCTGCAGTGTTCCTTCGTTCTTATGTTCTTATGTTCTTATTCACCTCATCTTTCATAGACCCATCCGCTGACACGTCCACTCAGAAATATCTGAATACGTTCACCTCCTCCATACTCTCTCCCTCCAATCTGATATTCAATCTTTCATCACCTAATCTTTTTGTTATCCTCATAACCTTACTCTTTCCTGTATTCACCTTTAATTTTCTTCTTTTGCACACCCTACCAAATTCATCCACCAATCTCTGCAACTTCTCTTCAGAATCTCCCAAGAGCACAGTGTCATCAGCAAAGATATATATATATATATATATATATATATATATATATATATATATATATATATATATATATATATATATATATATATATATATTTCAACAAGCCAGCCGCATCCCACCGAAGCAAGGTGGCTCAAGCAGAAAAACAAAAGTTTCTCCCTTTAACTTCAGCAGCGCATACAGGAGAAGGGGTTACCAGCCCCACGGCATTTTAGTCACCTCTTACGACATGCATGGCTTACGGAGGAAGAATTCTGTTCCACTTCCTCATGGAGATAAGAGGAACAAACTGAAGCAAAATAAGTCCCCGGGGCCCGACGAGTTATTTTCCAGGGTACTTAAGGAATGCAAGATGGAACTTAGTCAGCCATTAACGAGTGTATTTAATGCATCCATCCTTACCGGTGTTGTGCCAGAGTTGTGGAAGATGGCTAATGTGGTTCCTATATTCAAATCAGGGGATAAGTCCACTCCTTCAAATTACCGTCCAATAAGCCTGACATCTATAGTTGGCAAATTACTAGAATCAATTATAGCTGACATTATTAGAACATAAGAACATAAGAAAGGAGGAGGAGGAACACTGCAGCAGGCCTGTTGGCCCATACTAGGCAGGTCCTTTACAATTCATCCCACTAACAAAACATTTGACCAACCCAATTTTCAATGCCACCCAAGAAATAAGCTCTGATGTGCAAGTCCCACTCAAATCCAACCCCTCCCACTCATAAGAACATACGAACATAAGAATGTAGGAACACTGCAGAAGGCCTACTGGCCCATACGAGGCAGGTCCTTATCAAAACGACATCTACCTAAAGCTACTCAAGAAATAACTCCCGTACCCCTTAACACCAATCAAACCCAGCCCCTCCCACTCATATATTTGTCCAGTCTCTTCTTAAAGCTACCCAAGGTCCTAGCCTCTATCACCCCACTGGGAAGACTGTTCCACGCATCTACAACTCTGTTAGAAAACCAGTACTTACCTATGTCCTTTCTAAATCTAAATTTATCCAACTTAAATCCATTATTCCTGGTTCTTACCTGGTTCGACACCCTCAGTACTTTATTAATGTCTCCCTTGTTTATGCCCGTCATCCACTTATACACTTCAATGATATCTCCCCTCATTCTACGCCTCTCCAGAGAGTGGAGATTTAAGGCTTTAACTCTATCTTCATACGGGAGGTTCCTTACACAGTAAATCATTTTAGTCATTCTTCTCTGTATGTTCTCTAATGAGTCTATGTCCATCCTGTAGTAAGGGGACCAAAACTGAGCAGCATAATCTAAATGAGGCCTCACTAGTGATGTATAGAGCTGTAAAATAACTTTTGGACTTCTGTTACTTATACTTCTTGAGATAAATCCAAGTAATCTGTTGGCCTTGTTGCGCACACTAAGGCACTGCTGTCTTGGCTTTAGATTTCTGCTTACCATGACTCCCAAGTCGTTTTCACATTCTGTATGACCAAGCTCTACTTCACCTAGATTATAGCTTCGAGGGTTATTTTCATTACCAAGGGCAAGTACCTTACACTTATCCACATTGAGCTTCATCTGCCATTTTTCAGACCAAGACATTAATTTGTCCAAATCGTCCTGGAGTTCATTGATATCCTCCTCTTTGTATCATCAGCAAACTTACTCATGTCACTAGTAATCCCTTCATCAAGGTCATTAATGTAAATTATGAACAAGAGAGGGCCTAAAACAGATCCCTGTGGAACGCCACTAGTGACTAATCCCCATTCAGATTTCACTCCATTAATGGTAACTCTCTGCTTTCTGTAATAAAGTTGGTAGAATTACCGACAATATGTAAAGTAAAAGGACACAAGTGCAACTAATGTGACATTTATTGTGGCAACGTTTCGCTCTTATAAGCTCCTTCTCAGCACGTATGCCGTATTCTATTCAAGATTGATGGACTGACCACATCGACTCAAGGTTGAGGGACTGATTACCTCATTCTCCTCCTATTCTTCAAGATTCTCCTTTGTATGGACTGATGAAGCCACTGTGTGGCGAAACGTTTCCTCAATAAAGATACCCAAGAGTTGCACATGTGTCTAATTTATCAACATGTCGGTTCTCTGAACCATTCATCTACAAACCTGTCAGACACTGCATCTTCTTGGGATCTTAATACTTGGGAATTCTTCGCTTGCCTAATTCTTGGGCACGACCTACTTCAACATTGAATAAGTGTTACACTGCCTCTGACTGCTTCACCTCTCCTGCCAACGGTTTATAAGCTCCTTCTCAGCACATATGCCGTATTCTATTCAAGATTGATGGACTGACCACATCGACTCAAGGTTGAGGGACTGATTACCTCATTCTCCTCCTATTCTTCAAGATTCTCCTTTGTATGGACTGATGAAGCCACTGTGTGGCGAAACGTTTCCTCAATAAAGATACCCAAGAGTTGCACATGTGTCTAATTTATCAACATGTCGGTTCTCTGAACCATTCATCTACAAACCTGTCAGACACTGCATCTTCTTGGGATCTTAATACTTGGGAATTCTTCGCTTGCCTAATTCTTGGGCACGACCTACTTCAACATTGAATAAGTGTTACACTGCCTCTGACTGCTTCACCTCTCCTGCCAACGGTTTATAAGCTCCTTCTCAGCACGTATGCCGTATTCTATTCAAGATTGATGGACTGACCACATCGACTCAAGGTTGAGGGACTGATTACCTCATTCTCCTCCTATTCTTCAAGATTCTCCTTTGTATGGACTGATGAAGCCACTGTGTAGCGAAACGTTTCCTCAATAAAGATACCCAAGAGTTGCACATGTGTCTAATTTATCAACATGTCGGTTCTCTGAACCATTCATCTACAAATCATATTCCTTATCACTGTCAACTGCCTCAAATGTTCTATTGAAGAACGTCAGTAAGTTTGTCAGGCAGGAACGACCTCTCGTGAATCCATGCTGAGATTCATTTATCAAGTTATGCTCTTCAAGGTGACTTCTGATAATGTCAGCTATAATTGATTCTAATAACTTGCCCACTATAGATGTCAGGCTTATTGGACGGTAATTTGAAGGAGTGGACTTATCCCCTGATTTGAATATAGGAACCACATTAGCCATCTTCCACAACTCTGGCACAACACCGGTAAGGATGGACGCATTGAATACACTCGTTAATGGCTGACTAAGCTCCATCTTGCATTCCTTAAGTACCCTGGAAAACAGCTCATCGGGTCCCGGGGACTTATTTTGCTTCAGTTTGTCTATCTGTTTAATGACCATGTCCCTCGTGACAGTAATATTAGTTCACTTAAATTCATCAGGAACTAAATTGTTAATTACTGGAATCTCATTTACATCTTCCTGTGTAAAAACTGACAAAAAATAGTCATTAAATAAGGAACACATTTCCAGTTCATTATCCGTCAGCTGTCCATTTCTAATTTTCAGCCTCCTGTTAACCCATTTGGGATCATTATTATTAGACCTAATTTCTCTCTGGGGAATGTATATACTCTGGGCACGGTGTACATTATTAAGAAAACAATCATAAAAGCAGATCCCTTCATAATCATAAGTATGATCATCATCAATAAAATCATTAGCTAGATAACCCCAATCAAGATTAGACCGGTGTTCCCTAAGTCCATTATAATCGGCAGAACGAAAATCAGGGATTTTTACTGTATTATCATTATTCTTGCATTCCCAGCTAATGCTAAAGTGATGGATTTGTGATCACTTGCGCCAAGCTCTTCAGTGATCTCCAGATTATTCACGAGTGTTTCCTTATTTGACAAGACTAGGTCTAGCAAATTATTACCCCTGGTAGGTTCTGTTACGCTCTGCTTCATAAAACAGTCCTGAACTGTTTCCATAAAGTCACTGGACTCTAGATTACCTGTCAAAGAATTCCAGTCAATTTGACTAAAGTTAAAGTCCCCTATTATGACTATGTTATTGTGTCTAGAAGCGCTAACAATTTCGTCCCAAAGAAGTCTCGCTCTATCGTGATCCAAGCCTGGAGGTCGGTATATTACACCTAGAATTAGTTTTTCTTGACCCTCTACGAACTCTACCCAAACAGATTCTGTTACTGCTCCATCTATTTTTATACCTGTTTTTATGCAACAATTAATATTTTCTCGAACATATAATGCAACTCCTCCCCCCTTCCCTTTAGATCTATCCACATTGAACAACTTAAATCCCTGAATATTACACTCAGCAGTCATATCCCGACTCTTTAAATCATACCACGTTTCAGTTAATGCAATGATATCAAAGTTCCCAGCACATGCTACCAAACGTAGTTCATTAATTTTATTTCTTGCACTTCGACTGTTAGCATAAAATACCATCATATGTTTTTTCTTCTGCACATTTTTCCTATTGATCTTTGTTTTTACACAATTTCTGAAATTATCATTACCCAGAGTTACTCCATGACAGTAACTATTAAGATTCTTAATATCAGAGCATAAGTCAATATATCCATACTCATTATTTATCATTTCTAAACCCATACCTCTAACTAATCCTAGTTTAAAGTCCTAACAACCCCCTCAACTGAGTTAGCAAGAAAACCCACACTTGCCCTGGATAAGTGAACCCCATCCCTGGCATACATGTCATTTCGGCCATAGAAGTTGTCCCAGTTGTCAATGAATGGTACTGCATTATCCTTAGAGTGTTTATCCAGCCAACAATTAATACCACTTGCTCTGGACAACCATTCATTACCAACACATCTTCTTGGCAAAATGCCACATATAACAGGGCGCCCCCCATTCTTCCTAATTATGTCTATAGCTGTCCTGAACTTTCTAAATCCTCACTTCTACGCCTGCCTACATCATTGCCTCCAGCACTGAGGCAAATAATAGGATTGATCCCATTACCGTTCATGATGTTGTCAAGCCGGCTAACAATGTCCTCCATCCCAGCCCCAGGAAAGCATACCCTCTGTCTCCTACTCCTGTCCTTCAGGCAGAATGCCCTATCCATGTATCTAACCTGGCTATCCCCAACAACAACAATATTCTTACCTTCCTTGTTGTCGTTCGTCGTGACGATCCCAGTAGTCGACTCACATTCGTCGGGTAGCACCGAGAATGCGTTGGAGGTTTCCACAAGATTTTCTACAGCAGTCTCTTTCTTCTTCATCGTTTCTGGCTTTCCATTCGTCTTCTTGATCGTCAACTTCGTCCCCTGCTGTCCAGCCACTGACCACGATCCCTTCTTGACCTGAGGACTCGAAACAGGAGGACTACAACGAATCCTCTTGTTCTCCTCTGTCAATCGGAGTATCTCCAACTTCGCTACCCTCAATTCTTCCTTAAGCTGCTGGTAAAGTTGCTCGATGGAGGGCATCTTGGTTCAGATACATTGTTGATATAAAGATGCTACCATCATATAAAACAATTACAGGCTTGTTTTACACTCACTTGGCAGGACGGTAGTACCTCCCTGGGTAGTTGCTGTCTACCAACCTACTACCTACAAGACCTACACTATGAAATACCGAGATGAATCTCACTGCATACATATCTTGTATGCAGTGCGGGAAGGAAGGCTGCAAAATAATCTCGGGTACTGGAGCAGGTGTCGAAAAGTTTAAAATTGATCGCAAGTTATTTTCCTTTAATATTACCACCCCAGTGTTGGACAGGTGGTCTGACAACGAGCCGCTGGGATGATGAACCACTGAACCATTAACAGAAAACAGATAACAGAACTCGAATCATTATGAATCTGAGTCAGTCCCTCTGATGCATACAAAACTTACACTCCCTTGAAAGAAGTTCATTTACTTCCCTGTTGTTGTTGCGTCCACGTCAACTATCGTAATTAGCGCTTCCAGAAGAGTATATTTCAATTAGAACTCACGCCTCTGGTGTGACACGAACATACTGTTTATTTCGCATAGTTATTCATGTTAGTTTCAACGTTATTCAAGACAGTTTCAAAGCTTCAATTAATAAAAATAATAATAATAAATAATAATAATAATAAAATGAGGGTTGGGGAAGTTACAGTCAGGAGAATCATTTGAACTGTGAAATCTGTGTACTTCTGACAGTACAAGTATGTCGGTATTGCATACCTTTCTTGCAGTACAGGTATTGCATGAATGATTGCAAATGTGTTGCTATATTAGCCGGGCCACCTTGTTTCGGTACGAAATGGCAGGTGAATTAAAAAAAATAATAAGGTTAATATTAATTCCGTCAAAATTAGTAATAATCTGTTTCATAAATAATTATCTCAGTTACTTATACAACACTTAACAAGTCGTTAAGAGAAAGTATATTAGTTTCAAAATGAGATTTTCACTTGAATTGTTAAAATGTTGCCACGACTAACATTCTGCTGACGGCGCAGACAGTATCATAACCTGTTTAAGACAGGTTATGATACTCCTAATGTAATAAACACAGTCCAGTGAGCGAGTGCTGGAGACGTACACACAGTCATACGTGTGAATTCCGCCAAGTTTAACGTGAATTTGATTAATAGTGGTTCATTATGTATATATATATATATATATATATATATATATATATATATATATATATATATATATATATATATATATATATATATATATATATGTCGTGCCGAATAGGTGAAATTGGTCAATTACGAAAAACACGATTAAAATAAAGTCCTTTCTAAAATTTTCTTTTATACGTTTAAAGATTTACTTTTTTCATTTATGTTAATGTAAAATTTGATAGCTTTGTACCAAGAGAATTTTAGAAAATTTACTTAACCTTATTATAACTAACACAATTTAATTTAGCCTGATCCATCTAAATATGTTTTAGATAAGTTTACAATAATTTAATAATAAACAAACACAATGAAACTTTTTTTTTTCGTTTGGTTCAGAATAATTTTTGCGAAATTATTGTATACACAAATTTTCGCTTCCTTATTCGGCAAGAATAGTGTTGCTATTTAAGTCAAAATAGCAAGTTTTACCTATAACGCACGAGGGGTGTTAATGTTGCAGTTTAAAAACTGTAGTGTAAAGCACCCTTCTGGCAAGACAGTGATGGAGTGAATGATGGTGAAAGTTTTTCTTTTTCGGGCCACCCTGCCTTGGTGGGACTCGGCCAGTGTGATATATATATATATATATATATATATATATATATATATATATATATATATATATATATATATATATATATATATATATAAACACTAGTCTCAGATCGAAGGAGATTCGAACCTACGAACCTTGGAACCAGGTACGCAGTGCTGTACCACCATACCACACTGATCCAATACCTTGGCGCCCAGCTAACGCTAGACGTTTTGGTTCAAGGCAGCCAGCCTTCAGTGTGATACGGTGGTAGAGAACTGCGTACCTTGTTCCAAGGTTCGTAGGCTCAAGTCTCCTTCGACCTGATATTAGAGTTTCTGAATATTTCGCCAGTTCATATATAAATTCGTGGAGCTAGCATATGGTATAATACCGTGGAGGTATCTATGACCGATTTTATATCGTTATTCTTAGTTGGCAGACTTTCCTGAGACAAGATTTCCTTGGTGACTGCTGAACCGTCAGGCTGTACCTGATATTATTATTAGTATTAATATGGGAAGCGCTAAACTCGTCAGAGTCAAAATGAGCCACAGATAAAGGATGTAATTAAATTTGATCCGAAAAAGGGTGACGGGGGTAGCTCCATTCCTTGAATCAAAAGCTCTTAATCAGCACCAATGCCCTGTTCATCGCCAC
>NC_091346.1:16906331-16926331 GCF_038502225.1 Cherax quadricarinatus
CACGCGATGCAATTGCTTCAGTTGCAAGAGCAATTATTGCCAAGTTGAACCCCCACACTAAACCTCAAACTTCTCTCCAATTATGAGGTTCGAGAGTAAATATTTCTTACACTCAAGTAGTATGGTTTTTGGGTTTTCGAGTGCTTGTCTGTGTGGTTATATTCAACCTTTTCATTGGGAACATAGAACAAAAGTTCTCTGAACAATGTTATATCAGTCCCCCACCCGGAAAAGTAATTCAAAAGGGAAATTGAAATTTAACTCGACATCCGCAATATATGAGTCAGTTCGCGTTGGCAAGGTTTCCCTGAATTGCCGTTCGCTTATTTATATCCGATTGAGCACACTACGGGAACTTATTATTAAATTTTCAAGGTGAAATTTAAAAATTTGCGGCTTAGGCCTCGCAGTGCAGGATGCATCGTACTTCCTGAGAATGTTAATTTTCTCTCGAGCGCTTTAAAAAAAAGTTGAAGGATTAGATAATAATAATAATAATGATACTACTACTACTACTACTACTACTACTACTAATAATAATAATAATAATAATAATAATAATAATAATAATAATAATAATAATAATTTACCTACAAGTACATAATACAACAATTACAGACATAGCTGACATCATTGACATACGATATAGAAAACCTCTGGTTATGCAAAGCATTTCTGGGAATTTAGGTGGTTAATTTTGTCCTCCAGGATGCGACCTACAACATTCGAGTAACACCCAAGTGTAAGGAAACATGGTCAACGTTTCACCCCTGCCGGGGATTGAACCACGGACCCTCAGTGTGTGAGTTGAGTACGCTAACAACCAGCAAGTAATGGTGGCATACAATAAGGGAACTGCATCTCAGAGCAGTGATGATAAATTCCCTGATGAATATACAGTCTGATGTATATCAGTACCACCGATATACAGTCTGTGAAAAAAATGGAAATTCGTTCTCTCGCACATTATAACGAGTCAGTTTTTTCACTGTTTCCTCACACTTGGGTGTTATTCCAATGTTGTAGGTCGCATCCTGGGGGACAAAATTAACCACCTAAGTTCCCAGAATCAATACTACTACTACTACTACTACTACTACTACTACTACTACTAATAATAATAATAATAATAATAATAATACTTAAGTTTAGGTTACGTCAACATAGTCTAAATAAACCTATTTTTAGGTATGTTTATCCTATAATGATGAAATAATGTAAATGGGCAGCATGCGTCTGGCAGCGCCTGACACATCACTGCTGCATGAAGCGTTGGAAATCCGACGCTCTCTGTTGAAATTGTGGGACGGGATGCCCTCCAAGGTCACCTTGGGTTGTTGGAACTGGGTTTTGAAGGTTTAATTCTGCGTGTCTGCAGGCATATACACAGGATTAGATACATATATGGGTGTAAATACAAGCACAAATTCACAAATAACTATAGTTACAGATATAATATAGATATGAACAGGAAGAACTGAAAACGATTGAACCTATTTAAATGTCTGCATTATACCTGTTACTATAGTTATTTGTGATTTGTGCTTGTATTTACATTAATATCTGTATTTAAACCTGTGTATATGCCTGCAGCCACACTTGTATAAGACTACCTATAGACGTGTCCATATGTCTGCACATGTACCCAATCCTCCTATCGTCCAGAGAACGGAAGATTAAAGGCGCTGATCCCTCATCCACGGACGTGTAGTTTGGATAATGACAAGAAGCCTGTGCCTGCCTGCCTGCCTCTCTCTCTCTCTCTCTCTCTCTCTCTCTCTCTCTCTCTCTCTCTCTCTCATTTTTTTTTACACAGGGTTTGACAAGGTTAAGGATCCCTAGCTTTATTGACAGCTATTTACAGGTTAAGGATTCATAACTTTATTGGCAAGCTAAGAGCTGTTACCTACATCAGCTCTCTCTCTCTCTGTCTCTCTCTCTCTCTCTCTCTCTCTCTCTCTCTCTCTTCTTCCCTCTCTCTCTTTCTCCCCTCCCTCTCTCTCTCTCCCTAACACTACCAGGGAAAGGTAATCGACCAAGACAGCTCACCGGTCTGCTTCTCAGTCCTGAGGCCCCTCTGTTGTAAGCATAATGTCACTTCGGTGTTGTAGCGTTCCTCACGGAGGCTCACGGTACCCTGATGCTGTGGAATAGTTACTTGACAGACTTCATTCCATATATTCACCGAGATATGTGTAGTTCTTAGTATATATACTAAGCTGAGTTGTTTATCTGTGCATTCACCGAGAGATACATAAATCCAAGGCTCAGGGACTGATTACCTAATCTTTTGTATATAGTTCTACTGTCTACTAATTATGTCCGAGAATCTGTATTGATAAAGCCACTGAATGGCGAAACGTCTACAATAAAGATATCGAGATGTTGCACATGTGTCTTTACTTTCATCTTGTCGGTATTTTATACCTTTCTTGTACAACGCAGAATGTATATACACCTAGAAGACTCTTTCTTTCATTATTTATACACTGAGAAGTGTATATCTCAAAGGATATGCGCTCCGTTAGTGTATAAGTCATATGAGCCCTTAATGACCCTCGTGTAGTAGATATACTTTAAGCTAGACCATCCATAAGAGAATGAACAAATGCGTTTGGTTCAGTGGATATATATATATATATATATATATATATATATATATATATATATATATATATATCAGCAATTATATATATGCATTTATATATATATATATATATATATATATATCAGCAATTGTATATATGCATTTATATATATATATATATATATATATATATATATATATATATATATATATATATATATATATATATATATATATACATATATATATATATATATATACTGTATATATTATCATGAATTTTCCAAGCATGTTATTTAAAATGAATTCACATAACATCGAAAACAAAATTTCAGTCCCAATATTTTTTTTGGTAATAAAAGATAATATTTTGCCAATATAAAAAAAAGAGGTTTGAATCCAGAATGCAATATTTCACAATATACTCTTTTCAAAATCCACGTACAAACACCATAATGTCACAGTATGTGTTTCTCTGTCCTTTGCGCGGGTTATTTATGTATTGTTCCAGCCACGGTATTGTACCTTTGTTCCAGCCACGGTATTGTACCTTTGTTCCAGCCACGGTATTGTACCTTTGTTCCAGCCACGGTATTGTGTCTTTGTTCCAGCCACGGTATTGTGCCTTTGTTCCAGCCACGGTATTGTGCCTTTTCGTTCATTCTTTCTCAAAATTGTTCGAAAAATATTACTATTCCAATCGTGCTTAAATCTTATATTAACAAAGAAACAATCTGCTCTATATTGCGAGGCCTGGTCATGGACCTGGCCACGGGGGTCAACGCCCCCTCCAGGAATACTCAAAGTATTCACAGAATTTGGCGACAAAGCATTAAAATTCTTTTTATCCTTTCTAATTTTTAATTTTCAGATCAATTGCTCAGCCAAGTGAAATTTACGTCAGGAAGTGTGATCAAATAGAATAAATCTAGAATTTATCAATGTTTGTGATTTTAATTTGCAATATCAAGGTAGAGCGAGATTCTTTCTCAAAGTTACAAACGAAGCTTCAAAATACGACTTAGATAATTGTGTGAGTGTTGACCTAAACAACTGAATATGTTCAATAAAGGTTTTACACTTTTAATTCTGTAAAAATGCCATGAAAAAAATCAAATTAGTAGGTTCTGTCTATTGTGCTATTGTGTTTCACTTGGTGCTTGATATTAAAATAAATTTGTTTGCAAAATTCGTCTTAATTGCCTTCCACATGTATTGTTCGAGAAAATATTTTGGAAATCTCAGGAAAAAAATTCAGACAAATATCAAAGGCTCCCAATTACGTTTAATTTTTTTTGTGGTCATCAGAGTTATAATTTTTGTAAACAGTGTTCTAAATAACTAAAAGATAGCTATCCCCAGAGTAAATTCTAACTTATTTTCTATATTGTAAATAAAAACTTCAAATGTGTCAGAAAAGGTTCAAAACTACTCTAACACGTTAAGACATGCCATAAAAAATTAATATTTTCTTTTTAAAAGGTTAGCGACCCTTTTGCATCTCACCAGTGCTTCATTACACTGTTAAATTAGATATATTAAAAGCTCTTTCCAGAAATTTAACATAATGTTTTGTGAGCACACAGGACCATTATTAAATTATACTCGGGATGCAAATGAAATTAAGTTTAAAATTCTATAATTTATTAATTAGACATGTTAAATCTAAAGCTAAAGCAACACAGGTGAGATTTTCGTATTTTGTGTTAATATAAACCGTATTTCGTATGTTTGTTTTAAAAATGTCTCTGTTAAATCTGCTTCCTTAGAAATAAAATCCAGATGATAGTGAGTCTTCAAACAAACATTAATGGTGGTAACAGGTTATGAATAATTTACACGAGTGTAAATTATTGTGGCTAGCTGGTCCAGTGGCTAACACGACGGTCTGGAGTTTTGAGACTCTCTGATCACGGGTTCTATCCCCGCCCGTGGTATGGTTCGTAAGAGAAACTTGTTATACTACCCAGGGACCTCTCTGGAACCTGCTTTCTCACTCTTTGTCACCTGGACTCGACCTCACGAGACTGAGTGTCGCTCAGGCCTTCAGTTTACCTTAACTGCGTCTATCAGGTCGAGAAGGAATTAATGCGGAATCCCATTATCTACTCATGTCATCTAGGATTGCCTTTGGAATTTTGTGTGTGTGTGTGTGTGTGTGTGTGTGTGTGTGTGTGTGTGTGTGTGTGTGTGTACTCACCTAGTTGTGGTTGCAAGGGTCGATTCCCAGCTCCTGGCCCTGCCTCTTCACTGGCCGTTACTCGGTCACTCTTCCCGCTCCATGAGCTTTATCACACCTCTTCTTAAAGCTATGTATGGATCCTGCCTCCACTACATGTGTGTGTGTGTAAAGTGAGGATGTCAGGGTTATAGTAAATTTTGCCCATTCACCAAATGGAAAAGCACTAAACCCACTGGGGGCCATACAGCTACATCATCGGAAAAAAAGCAATTTCTTGGATCATGAGCCTTTCGCCAGTATCAAGTAACTTCTTCAAAGAGTTCTCATTTATATCAAGCGTTTTGGTAAAGAACAAAGCAATTGGTTAGATAAATACAAGAGTGGGTGTGGGTGGGTGTGAGTTGGAGCTGACTAGCTTGTGCTACTAGGTCTGATGCCTTGCTCCTTCCTTAAGTGGAAGTGACCTGATTAGGTGGGTCATTGGGCTAATCCGGGGTGGGGGGAACATGGACCTGCCTCGCATGGGTCAGTAGGTCTGCTGCAGTGTTCCTTCTTTCTTATGTTCTTAACTCCGCTCTTTCCTTTAATTTGGAGAAATACAGAACCAATCAGGTTTGATCAACGTTTTGTATGGAACACAATCTAAGGAAGGGAACTAGCAACATATCGAGCAGAAGTATTTATTTACCGACCTATGTTTTAGACGTTTATTGAAAATCTCGCTATGCTACTTCCATTACATATCCAAAGTGTTTCTTAGTAGACATTCACTACGTTAATCACCTTTTTTCCTGTGTTGAAACGCTGGTCTTGTATTTACCTTAAACACACAACAAGTAAATGCAGAATGTACTCTGCCCTGAGGGTAAATGCATGTTGTTAGGAAATCATAAGCTAAAGAGGAATTAAACCGGCTGTGTTTTAAGGAGAGAAGATTTAAGTGTTGTTGGCCTTTGCGAGAGATAATTTAAACCCTTTCTGCTTTAACGAAAGATTATTTAAGCCACTTTGTCTTAGGAATAGTTAATATGTACCCTCTTTGTTTTATATAGACTACTTCGATCATATTAGTTTTAGTAATTAATGAATAAAACCCTCTTTTTTTAAAGGGAGGTATTTTAACTCACTCTGTTTAATGAAAAGTTATTTAAGCCCTGTTTGTTTTAACGAGGGATGATTTACACCCTCTCTGTTATAGGAAGAATAGCATACTAGCAGACTGTTACAGGAATTTAGCAAGACTATTAACGGATAGGAGGGAAAATTCCCTCTGAGGCAAGACAGAAGTGTATCAGCGCCGCCGTGCGTCACGGTGGAGTGTGCAACTCAAATGTGAAGTGGGCCGACGCTCATACGCTTCTGTCTTGCCTCAGACAATTTCCCCTCCTGTCTGTTACTAGCCTAGCAACACTGCATAGATCCTGACAACGCGCGAGAGTGTGAAAATTTTTGAGCTTAAGGTTTTTATCGCCACATGGCTTGTCCTGCATTGTTAATATAGTCTGCAATTGAACAAACATATATTCATACATACAAAAGCTTCTAAAAATTCTTATTAAAGCTTTCCAAGAAGCTCTAAAACAATCAGTAATTCAGAGGCGTTATCACGCCAACGCCATTGCAGATAGAAACCCATTCATATCTGGCAGAGGCTAAGGAACAAAGGAGAGGTTGTTGGTGGTACTGGTATTATTATGTATTGTTGCCCCGAAGACTCTCCCTATGCTATTCTACCCACTCTGTATTGTTACACCTCACCATACTGTCAAACATAAATTTTCACTGAAGCTAATACTCTCCATCCCAGTATAAATGAGGAGCAGCTTGGAAGATTCCTTGGAGGAGCAGCGGCTTCTATTTATTATTTCCTTCCCGTCTATTGAGTGAGAATAGGGGTTATATTGTCTCGTATAATAGATGGAAAACCCGGACATAACAGCAAGATTCCAGGTTAAGATTAGTGACATGGAAACGAAAGGGATGAGTGTGGGAAGAGGTATACAGATGATAATAGATAGTAAGTATTGGTATACAGATGATAATTGATAGTAAATATATAAAAGTTGGGAAACTGGAAAGTAGAAGGAAATCCCTAAATTTTGACAAAGGTAGTAAAAGTAGCAAAAGTAAGAACAATAATACTTAAAACAGAATTAATAATAATAAAAATAGTAATAAAATAAATAAGAGTAATGTCAGTAATGGAAGTAACAGTAGTAGTGATGATAACATTAAACAAAGGCTCAAATTATACCTTTCATATGTCGTGAATATTTATAATACCTTTGAATCTGGCATCTCATTGACCAGAGCTCTCAAGGTTTCTCAGATGGTCCAATTTAAAGAACAGCCAAAAGACGTATATTAAAAAGCAAGACTGACTGGTCTTATAATGAGGAGTTTCCTCGCGGCTGTACCTTCGTGGAAAACATCACTCAATCAGTGAGTATTCATTCTTCGTCTAACGTATAGATAGAACTTGTTCGCACCAAAAAAAAAAAATATAGACCAAGCAAACACTGGGAAATAGGAGAATCAATGCTTGTACATGAGAATGATAGAGAGCAGAGGACTTCCAGGTCCACGACGAGTCCATTTGCTGAAAGGGGTTACAGATTTCTACCTTTATTAATTACTACAGTGTATTATGTGAGTCATGGAGAGAGAGAGAGAGAGAGAGAGAGAGAGAGAGAGAGAGAGAGAGAGAGAGAGAGAGAGAGAGAGAGAGAGAGAGAGAGAGAGAGATCCTTACCTAACTTTGTCAAACCCTGTGTAAAGAGAGAGAGAAAGAGAGAGAGAGTGAGAGATTCAATCAGACAGAAATGAACAAGAGTGCGCTTACATCAACAGTACACAGACAGTCAATGAAATACCCAACTCCCAAATTAACGAGAAAAAATCAATTGCCTTCGCTCCTCACTTCATTCCAGGTGAACAATTAGCAACATTGCAGGTTCCAATTTTACAAGAGAATTTCATTATCTTTTCGTTATTTTCTTGGTTAAATCTGCGAGAAATTTAATTCTCTGTTGTCGCGGACAATTTTCTATTTACTGTTTCTGTTATACCTTTTAAATTTACAAATTATTTAATTGATAACTTAACCTTTTAAATCTCATTGTCGCCTTTAAGTTGCCGTGATGCCAGTGAAGGATCTTGATTAATAATAATAATAATAATAATAATAATAATAATAATAATAATAATAATAATAATAAATAAATAAAAAATAATAATAATTAATAAAATATAAATAATAATAATAATAAATAATAATAATAATTATTAATAATAATAATAATTAATAATAATAATAATAATAATAATAATAATAATAATAATTAGGTATAATAATTATAATATTATAGGTAGTAGGTTGGTAGACAGCAACCACCCAGGGAAGTACTACCGTCCTGCCAGATGACTGTGAAACAAAAACCTGTAACTGTTTTGCATGATGGTAGGATTGCTGGTTTTCTTTTTCTGTCTCATAAACACGCTAAGATAACAGGGATATCTTGCTACTCCTACTTACACTTTGGTCACACTTCACAGACACGCACATGCATATATATATATACATACATCTAGGTTTTTCTCCTTTTTCTAAATAGCTCTTGTTCTTTTTTATTTCTTCTATTGTCCATGGGGAAGTGGAAAAGAATCTTTCCTCCGTAAGCCATGCGTGTCGTATGAGGCGACTAAAATGCCGGGAGCAATGGGCTAGTAACCCCTTCTCCTGTATACAATTACTAAAAAAGAGAAGAAGAAAAACTTTATAAAACTGGGTTGCTTAAATGTGTGTGGATGTAGTGCGGATGACAAGAAACAGATGATTGCTGATGTTATGAATGAAAAGAAGTTGGATGTCCTGGCCCTAAGCGAAACAAAGCTGAAGGGGGTAGGAGAGTTTCAGTGGGGGGAAATAAATGGGATTAAATCTGGAGTATCTGAGAGAGTTAGAGCAAAGGAAGGGGTAGCAGTAATGTTAAATGATCAGTTATGGAAGGAGAAAAGAGAATATGAATGTGTAAATTCAAGAATTATGTGGATTAAAGTAAAGGTTGGATGCGAGAAGTGGGTCATAATAAGCGTGTATGCACCTGGAGAAGAGAGGAATGCAGAGGAGAGAGAGAGATTTTGGGAGATGTTAAGTGAATGTATAGGAGCCTTTGAACCAAGTGAGAGAGTAATTGTGGTAGGGGACTTGAATGCTAAAGTAGGAGAAACTTTAAGAGAGGGTGTGGTAGGTAAGTTTGGGGTGCCAGGTGTAAATGATAATGGGAGCCCTTTGATTGACCTTTGTATAGAAAGGGGTTTAGTTATAGGTAATACATATTTTAAGAAAAAGAGGATAAATAAGTATACACGATATGATGTAGGGCGAAATGACAGTAGTTTGTTGGATTATGTATTGGTAGATAAAAGACTGTTGAGTAGACTTCAGGATGTACATGTTTATAGAGGGGCCACAGATATATCAGATCACTTTCTAGTTGTAGCTACACTGAGAGTAAAAGGTAGATGGGATACAAGGAGAATAGAAGCATCAGGGAAGAGAGAGGTGAAGGTTTATAAACTAAAAGAGGAGGCAGTTAGGGTAAGATATAAACAGCTATTGGAGGATAGATGGGCTAATGAGAGCATAGGCAATGGGGTCGAAGAGGTATGGGGTAGGTTTAAAAATGTAGTGTTAGAGTGTTCAGCAGAAGTTTGTGGTTACAGGAAAGTGGGTGCAGGAGGGAAGAGGAGCGATTGGTGGAATGATGATGTAAAGAGAGTAGTAAGGGAGAAAAAGTTAGCATATGAGAAGTTTTTACAAAGTAGAAGTGATGCAAGGAGGGAAGAGTATATGGAGAAAAAGAGAGAAGTTAAGAGAGTGGTGAAGCAATGTAAAAAGAGAGCAAATGAGAGAGTGGGTGAGATGTTATCAACAAATTTTGTTGAAAATAAGAAAAAGTTTTGGAATGAGATTAACAAGTTAAGAAAGCCTAGAGAACAAATGGATTTGTCAGTTAAAAATAGGAGAGGAGAGTTATTAAATGGAGAGTTAGAGGTATTGGGAAGATGGAGGGAATATTTTGAGGAATTGTTAAATGTTGATGAAGATAGGGAAGCTGTGATTTCGTGTATAGGGCAAGGAGGAATAACATCTTGTAGGAGTGAGGAAGAGCCAGTTGTGAGTGTGGGGGAAGTTCGTGAGGCAGTAGGTAAAATGAAAGGGGGTAAGGCAGCCGGGATTGATGGGATAAAGATAGAAATGTTAAAAGCAGGTGGGGATATAGTTTTGGAGTGGTTGGTGCAATTATTTAATAAATGTATGGAAGAGGGTAAGGTACCTAGGGATTGGCAGAGAGCATGCATAGTTCCTTTGTATAAAGGCAAAGGGGACAAAAGAGAGTGCAAAAATTATAGGGGGATAAGTCTGTTGAGTGTACCTGGTAAAGTGTATGGTAGAGTTATAATTGAAAGAATTAAGAGTAAGACGGAGAATAGGATAGCAGATGAACAAGGAGGCTTTAGGAAAGGTAGGGGGTGTGTGGACCAGGTGTTTACAGTGAAACATATAAGTGAACAGTATTTAGATAAGGCTAAAGAGGTCTTTGTGGCATTTATGGATTTGGAAAAGGCGTATGACAGGGTGGATAGGGGGGCAATGTGGCAGATGTTGCAAGTGTATGGTGTAGGAGGTAGGTTACTGAAAGCAGTGAAGAGTTTTTACGAGGATAGTGAGGCTCAAGTTAGAGTATGTAGGAAAGAGGGAAATTATTTCCCAGTAAAAGTAGGCCTGAGACAAGGATGTGTGATGTCACCGTGGTTGTTTAATATATTTATAGATGGGGTTGTAAGAGAAGTAAATGCGAGGGTCTTGGCAAGAGGCGTGGAGTTAAAAGATAAAGAATCACACACAAAGTGGGAGTTGTCACAGCTGCTCTTTGCTGATGACACTGTGCTCTTGGGAGATTCTGAAGAGAAGTTGCAGAGATTGGTGGATGAATTTGGTAGGGTGTGCAAAAGAAGAAAATTAAAGGTGAATACAGGAAAGAGTAAGGTTATGAGGATAACAAAAAGATTAGGTGATGAAAGATTGAATATCAGATTGGAGGGAGAGAGTATGGAGGAGGTGAACGTATTCAGATATTTGGGAGTGGACGTGTCAGCGGATGGGTCTATGAAAGATGAGGTGAATCATAGAATTGATGAGGGAAAAAGAGTGAGTGGTGCACTTAGGAGTCTGTGGAGACAAAGAACTTTGTCCTTGGAGGCAAAGAGGGGAATGTATGAGAGTATAGTTTTACCAACGCTCTTATATGGGTGTGAAGCGTGGGTGATGAATGTTGCAGCGAGGAGAAGGCTGGAGGCAGTGGAGATGTCGTGTCTGAGGGCAATGTGTGGTGTGAATATAATGCAGAGAATTCGTAGTTTGGAAGTTAGGAGGAGGTGCGGGATTACCAAAACTGTTGTCCAGAGGGCTGAGGAAGGGTTGTTGAGGTGGTTCGGACATGTAGAGAGAATGGAGCGAAACAGAATGACTTCAAGAGTGTATCAGTCTGTAGTGGAAGGAAGGCGGGGTAGGGGTCGGCCTAAGAAGGGTTGGAGGGAGGGGGTAAAGGAGGTTTTGTGTGCGAGGGGCTTGGACTTCCAGCAGGGATGCGTGAGCGTGTTTGATAGGAGTGAATGGAGACAAATGGTTTTTAATACTTGACGTGCTGTTGGAGTGTGAGCAAAGTAACATTTATGAAGGGATTCAGGGAAACCGGCAGGCCGGACTTGAGTCCTGGAGATGGGAAGTACAGTGCCTGCACTCTGAAGGAGGGGTGTTAATGTTGCAGTTTAAAAACTGTAGTGTAAAGCACCCTTCTGGCAAGACAGTGATGGAGTGAATGATGGTGAAAGTTTTTCTTTTTCGGGCCACCCTGCCTTGGTGGGAATCGGCCAGTGTGATAATAATAAATAATAATAAAAATAATAATATTATTTACAGGTTATGGAAAAGATTTCATATCTGTCTTTCAATTTCCACCGTCAATTACTTGCTGATGTTTATGTTAAACTTAACACTGACGAAATATTTAGCTCTGCCTTTCACAAAAAGCGACAGCAATGTCTTGTGAGGTAAGTACGAGTCTCTAAGAACTTGCATTTCAAAAGCATTTGTGACGAGCACTGAATGCCGTGTTATTTTGTCCGGTTTTTCGTTTCAGAACTGGAGCAAATTAATGAGACACATTATGGGTAGTTAGAGACTCTGGTGGGCAAAACGTTTTCTCAGTAAATGCCATAAACCGCATATTGTCGGTATATCTTACCTGTGATATATTGAACCGAATGTTGTGGTGAAAGTACAGTTTCTTTTAATGGGGTTCGAACCTGCTGTTTGAAGGTCCTAAGATTTAGCGCTCCTGGGAAAAGGGTGGTAATCAGTTATGATGCAAAGGAAAACGTGTCCAGCTGAAATTCCCTGGATCAAGAACCCTTCACTGGTATCAAGGTGCTTCCCTTGATATAGTCTTTGACATTGGCAGCAAATAATCCATTATATTTAATTTATATCATTTTTAATTCGACATTTCGTGCAGTAAACGATAAAATATTAATTTCAATATGACTCCCACAGCTGATTTGTGTCGTTCACGCAATTATAACCCCAAATGTAATGACGGCCAAATTGCCATTAAACATAATAACAGTTAAAAAATGCATTTAGCATAGTTTGGCATTATTGAACTAAAGAGAAGCGTTTTCCGAATGGTGGTCACCTTGCTGTAAAGTCTGTCTTTTACCTCATAAAGATAAGTGTGTGTCGAATGGTAGCGTTTGTGTCTCTCGCTAAACACAGGGAAGATGGAGCCTCCACCACTACTTACGCTGGATGATCCATACAGATATAGACCTTCAAGCGAATTAAAATCTCATTACCTCGTATGAACCAGTAGGACTGCTGCAGTGTTCCTTCTTTCTTATGTTCTTACAAGGAGTAATATGGAGGCTCACTCTTAGAATAATAATAATAATAATAATAATAATAATAATAATAATAATAATAATAATAATAATAATAATAATAAAATATAAAAATATTATAATAATCGTGCTATGTGCAATAATCTTCTCGCCTGTCGCAAGCTATTGTTGGTGTGTTCACGTGCTCTGTCAAGCATCGGCTTAATAAACGGCAAGCACCTAATGCATGGCTGAAGGATCCAACTCTTCAAGGCATAATGAGGTACAGAGTATATGACAGACACACAATAACGCAATGGCCACTTAAGCCATTTCCTATTATTAATATAATTTAGGTGTCTCCACACATACGTGTCTCATGCCTCGATTTCCTTTTTTTCAAGCCTTTTGACTTCACGGGGGTTAATAAGATTGCATGTAACCTGGGCACTACTAGTCAAGGATATTTTATTAACTAAAATATATATTGCAGTACATTTACAGATTATATATTAGGAGATACACTTCTCTCAACATACAACCACAGAGATCCCCCTCTCTGTTCCTTATCAAAATACAATATACTGTCTTTCGCTTGCTATGCATGTCGAAATAAAGACTATTTCTCCCTCTGCTTGCAGTCTGTTCCTTAGAAATAAAGACTATTCTCCTCTGCTTACCGTCTATTCCTTGTTGTAAGTAAACTTTGCCCCTCGGCTTGCCGACTATTCCCTGTCGAACAACAGATTAGTTTCAGTAGTTTGCCAAACTTAGCTTGTTGGGTTTAAATTAAGCACACACGTTGTGCTCATTAGAGGCACGTACACTCGTCGTCGTCTTATTCGAGACGGCGAGTTATATAAATTTCAAGAATATATAAATCCTTAAAATATCGATTAAAGCAAACATACATATCAAGGAACATAGTTCCTTGATAATGTGAGTAGTCACGAAAGCGCTTGGAATTTCTCTATTCTTTCACAGTGGTTGTTTTGCATATATATATATATATATATATATATATATATATATATATATATATATATGTATATATGTATATATATATATATATATATATATATCGTGCCGAATAGGCAGAACTTGCGATCTTGGCTTAAATAGCAACGCTCATCTTGCCATATAGGACAAGTGAAAATTTGTGTATGCAGTAATTTCGCCAAAATCATTCTGAACCTAACGAAAAAAAATATACTTGATTGTGTTTGTTTAGTACTAAATTACTGTAAACTTATTTAAAATATGTTTAATTAGGTTAGGCTAAAATAAATTGCTCTTGTTATAATAAGGTTAGGTAAGTTTTCTAAGATTCTTTCGGTGAAAAATTAATTTTTTTTACATTAACATTAATGAAAAAAATACATATATCTTTAAACGTATAAGAGAAAATTTCAGAAAGGGCTTAATTTTAAATGAGTTCTTGCTAATTGACCAGTTTTACATATTCGGCACGACATACACACACACACACACACACACATATATATATATATATATATATATATATATATATATATATATATATATATATATATATATATATATATATATATATATATATATATGGGGTGGTAGGGGAAGTGGAATATTCAAACGGCTTTAGGAAGAAATCCAAACATTCTTCCTTGAAGCCTTGTTATCCACCCCTCTATAAAATGTATTTTTTAATATTTTTGGGTATCTGGAATGGATTAATTGGATGTATATATATATATATGTATATATATATATATATATATATATATATATATATATATATATATATATATATATATATATATATATATGTGTGTGTAGGTAGTAGGTTGGTAGACAGCAACCACCCAGGGAAGTACTACCGTCCTGCCAGATGACTGTGAAACAAAAACCTGTAACTGTTTTGCATGATGGTAGGATTGCTGGTTTCTTTTTCTGTCTCATAAACACGCTAAGATAACAGGGATATCTTGCTACTCCTACTTACACTTTGGTCACACTTCACAGACACGCACATGCATATATATATATATACATACATCTAGGTTTTTCTCCTTTTTCTAAATAGCTCTTGTTCTTTTTTATTTCTTCTATTGTCCATGGGGAAGTGGAAAAGAATCTTTCCTCCGTAAGCCATGCGTGTCGTATGAGGCGACTAAAATGCCGGGAGCAATGGGCTAGTAACCCCTTCTCCTGTATACAATTACTAAAATAGAGAAGAAGAAAAACTTTATAAAACTGGGTTGCTTAAATGTGCGTGGATGTAGTGCGGATGACAAGAAACAGATGATTGCTGATGTTATGAATGAAAAGAAGTTGGATGTCCTGGCCCTAAGCGAAACAAAGCTGAAGGGGGTAGGAGAGTTTCAGTGGGGGGAAATAAATGGGATTAAATCTGGAGTATCTGAGAGAGTTAGAGCAAAGGAAGGGGTAGCAGTAATGTTAAATGATCAGTTATGGAAGGAGAAAAGAGAATATGAATGTGTAAATTCAAGAATTATGTGGATTAAAGTAAAGGTTGGATGCGAGAAGTGGGTCATAATAAGCGTGTATGCACCTGGAGAAGAGAGGAATGCAGAGGAGAGAGAGAGATTTTGGGAGATGTTAAGTGAATGTATAGGAGCCTTTGAACCAAGTGAGAGAGTAATTGTGGTAGGGGACTTGAATGCTAAAGTAGGAGAAACTTTTAGAGAGGGTGTGGTAGGTAAGTTTGGGGTGCCAGGTGTAAATGATAATGGGAGCCCTTTGATTGAACTTTGTATAGAAAGGGGTTTAGTTATAGGTAATACATATTTTAAGAAAAAGAGGATAAATAAGTATACACGATATGATGTAGGGCGAAATGACAGTAGTTTGTTGGATTATGTATTGGTAGATAAAAGACTGTTGAGTAGACTTCAGGATGTACATGTTTATAGAGGGGCCACAGATATATCAGATCACTTTCTAGTTGTAGCTACACTGAGAGTAAAAGGTAGATGGGATACAAGGAGATTAGAAACATCAGGGAAGAGAGAGGTGAAGGTTTATAAACTAAAAGAGGAGGCAGTTAGGGTAAGATATAAACAGCTATTGGAGGATAGATGGGCTAATGAGAGCATAGGCAATGGGGTCGAAGAGGTATGGGATAGGTTTAAAAATGTAGTGTTAGAGTGTTCAGCAGAAGTTTGTGGTTACAGGAAAGTGGGTGCAGGAGGGAAGAGGAGCGATTGGTGGAATGATGATGTAAAGAGAGTAGTAAGGGAGAAAAAGTTAGCATATGAGAAGTTTTTACAAAGTAGAAGTGATGCAAGGAGGGAAGAGTATATGGAGAAAAAGAGAGAAGTTAAGAGAGTGGTGAAGCAATGTAAAAAGAGAGCAAATGAGAGAGTGGGTGAGATGTTATCAACAAATTTTGTTGAAAATAAGAAAAAGTTTTGGAGTGAGATTAACAAGTTAAGAAAGCCTAGAGAACAAATGGATTTGTCAGTTAAAAATAGGAGAGGAGAGTTATTAAATGGAGAGTTAGAGGTATTGGGAAGATGGAAGGAATATTTTGAGGAATTGTTAAATGTTGATGAAGATAGGGAAGCTGTGATTTCGTGTATAGGGCAAGGAGGAATAACATCTTGTAGGAGTGAGGAAGAGCCAGTTGTGAGTGTGGGGGAAGTTCGTGAGGCAGTAGGTAAAATGAAAGGGGGTAAGGCAGCCGGGATTGATGGGATAAAGATAGAAATGTTAAAAGCAGGTGGGGATATAGTTTTGGAGTGGTTGGTGCAATTATTTAATAAATGTATGGAAGAGGGTAAGGTACCTAGGGATTGGCAGAGAGCATGCATAGTTCCTTTGTATAAAGGCAAAGGGGATAAAAGAGAGTGCAAAAATTATAGGGGGATAAGTCTGTTGAGTGTACCTGGTAAAGTGTATGGTAGAGTTATAATTGAAAGAATTAAGAGTAAGACGGAGAATAGGATAGCAGATGAACAAGGAGGCTTTAGGAAAGGTAGGGGGTGTGTGGACCAGGTGTTTACAGTGAAACATATAAGTGAACAGTATTTAGATAAGGCTAAAGAGGTCTTTGTGGCATTTATGGATTTGGAAAAGGCGTATGACAGGGTGGATAGGGGGGCAATGTGGCAGATGTTGCAAGTGTATGGTGTAGGAGGTAGGTTACTGAAAGCAGTGAAGAGTTTTTACGAGGATAGTGAGGCTCAAGTTAGAGTATGTAGGAAAGAGGGAAATTTTTTCCCAGTAAAAGTAGGCCTTAGACAAGGATGTGTGATGTCACCGTGGTTGTTTAATATATTTATAGATGGGGTTGTAAGAGAAGTAAATGCGAGGGTCTTGGCAAGAGGCGTGGAGTTAAAAGATAAAGAATCACACACAAAGTGGGAGTTGTCACAGCTGCTCTTTGCTGATGACACTGTGCTCTTGGGAGATTCTGAAGAGAAGTTGCAGAGATTGGTGGATGAATTTGGTAGGGTGTGCAAAAGAAGAAAATTAAAGGTGAATACAGGAAAGAGTAAGGTTATGAGGATAAAAAGATTAGGTGATGAAAGATTGAATATCAGATTGGAGGGAGAGAGTATGGAGGAGGTGAACGTATTCAGATATTTGGGAGTGGACGTGTCAGCGGATGGGTCTATGAAAGATGAGGTGAATCATAGAATTGATGAGGGAAAAAGAGTGAGTGGTGCACTTAGGAGTCTGTGGAGACAAAGAACTTTGTCCTTGGAGGCAAAGAGGGGAATGTATGAGAGTATAGTTTTACCAACGCTCTTATATGGGTGTGAAGCGTGGGTGATTAATGTTGCAGCGAGGAGAAGGCTGGAGGCAGTGGAGATGTCATGTCTGAGGGCAATGTGTGGTGTGAATATAATGCAGAGAATTCGTAGTTTGGAAGTTAGGAGGAGGTGCGGGATTACCAAAACTGTTGTCCAGAGGGCTGAGGAAGGGTTGTTGAGGTGGTTCGGACATGTAGAGAGAATGGAGCGAAACAGAATGACTTCAAGAGTGTATCAGTCTGTAGTGGAAGGAAGGCGGGGTAGGGGTCGGCCTAGGAAGGGTTGGAGGGAGGGGGTAAAGGAGGTTTTGTGTGCGAGGGGCTTGGACTTCCAGCAGGCATGCGTGAGCGTGTTTGATAGGAGTGAATGGAGACAAATGGTTTTTAATACTTGACGTGCTGTTGGAGTGTGAGCAAAGTAACATTTATGAAGGGATTCAGGGAAACCGGCAGGCCGGACTTGAGTCCTGGAGATGGGAAGTACAGTGCCTGCACTCTGAAGGAGGGGTGTTAATGTTGCAGTTTAAAAACTGTAGTGTAAAGCACCCTTCTGGCAAGACAGTGATGGAGTGAATGATGGTGAAAGTTTTTCTTTTTCGGGCCACCCTGCCTTGGTGGGAATCGGCCGGTGTGATAATAAAAAAAAAATATATATATGTATATATATATATATATATGTAGATATATATGTATATATATATATGTATATATATATACTTCAAGTAAAAAGGGCTGGTAAAGGGCTCTTCTTCCATGAAAGTGGAGCTACCATCCTCTTCACTAGATTAAACCTGATTACTTCCTGTTCCCCAGACGCTGTATGAGCCGACGGGATTAGCGTCTCCTCGCAATTGTAATAATTTCAGTAAAAAACTGTATTCACTTGATACGTTTAATATTTTTTTTCACTGTGTATTATCTTTCTTCTTTTGTTATCATGTTTACCATTCTAAGATTGCCTCTGCATTTGGCCTCACGTTCTGCTTTTCTCTCACTATCGTCGACGAACGCTCTTGCCATTACATTCCCTGGCTAATATATTTTTAGTTTATTGGACACGAGCGATAAAAGCTGAATTACTGTTCTTTTCTGCAGTGTGTCTTTGCGTGCGTGTTTTTTTGTGTGTATTATAGGCAGCCAGATATAGAGAGAAGGAAAAACAAAATAAATAACTCTGGTCACTGAATCAGGCCATATCACCTTGGTAACGAGAAATAACGAGGAGTTTCGACGGCTTGACAAACTCCAGAAAAGATGCAGAATACAAATCTCCATTAACATCCTACATCATTTTATACACTTTAACTCTCCGGAAAAACGGCTCAGAGAGCCATGACACTGCCAAAGTTCACATCACACACGATAAATATCCTTGTATCAGACTTCAAGTGAAAAGTTCGATAATGGGAACGTGTTATCAGAGGCTAGCAAGTCATGCAAGCCTTTGTCTATACTTGTAATTACCATATATTTTTTGACCTTGAGAGACAACTTTTACTCTCGGGTCATAACTTGCTGTTGGCTGATGTCTTCTCTCCCTATCGTATCTTTCGAATCTATGCCTTCCTTAAACATGACTCATGAAATCGTAATGACACTTTTGCAAACAAACCATACCACGGGTGGTGTTTGAACCCGCGGTCAGAGAATTTTGAGACTCTCTGACCGCGGGTTCAAACCCCACCTGTGGTATGATCTATTTCTTCCTTTTCTATATTTTTTTTGCTTTAGTATATTTCGTTATCTGTGACTAAGAGTATTCGGTTTCCATGTGTGTTCGGTTGTGTTTTCTTCTTCTGTAGGTAAAGAGGTGTGCGGCGCTGGGAATGAAACACTGATTTTAGGAGTGAAACAGAATGCCGATGGGAATGAATCAAATCATTTTATTAAAAAGCTAAATCCCGTTGTATATTCGTGATGACACAGTACATAATTAATAACATGAAGCTTAGAGATAGATAGATAGATAGATATATAGAAAGATATAGATAGATAGATAGAGAGAGAGAGGGAGAGAGAGAGAGAGAGAGAGAGAGACAGATAGACAGACAGAGACAGAGAAGCAGAGACTGAACTAACGCGACAGATGACTTAAAACTGACATTAAAAATAGGCAGGTAACGTGTTTTTTGAAGAGGATTCCAGATTTATATATATATATATATATATATATATATATATATATATATATATATATATATATATATATATATATATATATATATATATATATATTACAGGCCAAAAAGCAGCAGCAAGTCTCTTCAAGATACCTGAAGTCAGTTCCGGATCAGCCGTGCACGTTAGACTACGTGCGGCCAGCGGTAACAGCCTAGTTGAACAGACCCTGATCCCCCGGGAGGCTTAGTCATGGACCGGGCTGCGGGGGTGTTGATCCCCGGAATACCCTCTAGGTATACTCCAGGTAGGATTAAGAGGCCATGTACCCATCGGTTCGATTCCCTAATTACTGTCCTGATAAACTAGGAACACCAGGAACACTGCGATTCACTGCTGCTGCTGCTGCTGCC
>NC_091346.1:16931331-16958831 GCF_038502225.1 Cherax quadricarinatus
TTCATGACTTCTCATTCTTTTATTCCTCTCCCAACAAATTTACTGAGAAATATCACGAGCAGCTTAGTTGTAGGTACGAAAAGATGAACATAAAATTGTGAGTGAACTCACCACTTTATACTCGCTTAATCGTGGCTGCAGGGGTTGACCCAGGTTGACCCACTGAGCTCCTGACCCTCTCTCTCAAACTGGTTGTAATAGGGTTCGTTGTCTCCAGGCTTCGAGGGCCTACCATATCTGTTCTTAAAGCTGTGCATAAATCTTGAATCGAGCACTTTGTTGTTTAGGTCATTCCTCTTCTTGAATACTTCGAGGCTGAAGGAAAAGTTTCAGACATCCATCTGACTCGACTCTGTTATTAATTTCTAGACACACACACACACACACACACACACACACACACACACCAGATCAAATGAACCCTCTACTCCCCCCCTCCACCAAAATATTTTTTTCTTCTACCCCTTATCTGACACACTCTCACATACCTGCTGGATGCTGAAGCCCCTACCACTCTAAACTTTCTTCACGAATTGTATAAGACATACAATATGTGAAACAGTGAAACATACGTGCATGTTTTGTTTCCCCTGTACATCATCCTTAAAATAAAACTCTGACCAATATATCTATAAAAATTAATATACTTTTAGAACAAACTTTCTAGAGAACGCTGGATACAGTCATTGTATATTTCTACATTGAGTGATACAGTGCGATACTTTCTAAACTTATAATGAAATATCGAGTTTAAAGTTGTATTACGAGATATAAATCATGGAGAGTAAAAGTGATAGGGGGAGAAATGAGAAAAAGAAACAGAGAGATTGTTTGACATGAAAAACTTTTATGAAAAACTATGTTGACTTCCCCATTCACATCTCTGGCTCCTCCACTGACCCAGTAGAGAGCGATCTATTTGAAGACAGTCAATTGCAAAGCCCTTGGCTATGTTGGATCCCCTGACCACATGACCATGTTTACGACACTGAAGGTTCCAAAAGAACGAGGTAAAGAATCTACACGCTCAGTCTGGCTGTGGGAGAAAACTAGCCGACCCTTTGCTCTGAGCTCGCCACCTCCAGTTATAATGCTTCTCTATACGATGACGCTGATTACCAAGGAAATGCCCTCACAGAACATATCCTTAATCTTCAACACTAATACATCCCTCACCGGCAGTATGTGATGAAACCTTCAACTCAGCATTCGTTCGGCTTTTTGTTGTCGGGAATCTGCTACTGGTAAGTAAAAGACTTGGAGAAGGTATACGAGGTATTCCACTATCTGTATTAAGAACGTGCATAGGCAAGCCTGTTGGCAAATGGAAGTTTTAAAAGAGAGTCATCTCTAGATGGGAAGCTGATACAAAAATAATTTTGCCATCAGGTAGAGAGGGGCTTCAAACCTAGTAGTCGGAAATAAATGCTGCATCTGATGATGTACCGAGTGATGCACCACTCGGTACATCATCAGATGCAGCATTCTCCACCTGACCTCAATATTCTGAACCTGACTATAAATACTCGCGTCCCATCCACCCCAGGTATATCTGTTTATGACTTGAAAAAGCCCATTGTGTGGGCGAAACGCAGTCAATAAAGGATCACATTATACTGCATATGTGTTTATATTTCAAACCTAGTAGTCCTTGGTCAAGGTATGACAAGGTTATTCACCTGATGAAATTATTTCACCTCCAGTATTAAAATCATCCGGGAATTCGATACAGAAAGTTTGCTGCGCAGGCGATAATTTTTGTCACGACTGAGGATGCCACTCGGAGCAAAAAAAAATTCATTATTAAATCTATTAATCTGTGCATGTAGATTACTTTTCAAAAATTTTTCTGTTTCAGCATATTCAAAGAACACTTGTTCTTTTCTCGGTAGTTGGGGAATATAGAAGTTGAAAGTTAAGACACATATGCAACATCTGGATATCTTTATTGTAGACGTTTCGCCATCCAGTGGCTTTATCAATGCAGATTCTAGGACATAAATAGAAGACAGTAGAGCTATATACAAAAGATGAGGTAATCAGTCCCTCAACCTTGGAGTTGGTGTTGCGAGCACCTTAGTTGTATACCTTTCTTCCACAACTTGTCAGACACTGCAACATCTTGGAATCTTGGTTCAGAGGACATCTACAAGACCTTCTTCACGGCTACAACAACTAACCCATCCCTTTGGGTAGGACCTACTTCCACTGGGTAATCCCGCCTACCAGTGACTATGCCCTCTTCTGCTACACGTCCCTATCCACTGACGTCTATATAAACGCCAGTCTTCTTGCCTATGCTCCAGAATCGCTACAACTACGGTGCTTTCCACACCAACTCCAAGGCTGAGGGACTGATTACCTCATCTTTTGTATATAGTTCTACTGTCTTCTATTTATGTCCTAGAATCTGTATTGATAAAGCCACTGGATGGCGAAACGTCTACAATAAAGATAACCAGATGTTGCACAAGTGTATTAACTTTCAACTTGTCGGTATTGTATACTTTACTTGCACAATATAGAAGTTCCTTGATGGACTGAACACATCGACTCAAGGTTGAGGGACTGATTACCTCATTCTCCTCCTGTTCTTCAAGTTTCTCCTATGTATGGACTGATGAAGCCACTGTGTGGCGAAACGTTTCCTCAATAAAGATTCCCAAGAGTTGCACATGTGTCTAATTTATCAACATGTCGGTTCTCCGAGCCATTCATCTACAAACCTGCGATCCACATTTTTCAGCAGTGTAGATAGCAATATAAACACAAATGCAGTATAATGTGATCCTTTATTGACTACGTTTCGCCCACACAGTGGGCTTTTTCAAGTCACAAACAAAAAGCCCACTGTGTGGGCGAAACGTAGTCAATAAAGGATCACATTATACTGCATTTGTGTTTATATTGCCATTGTGTCGGTATTTTATACCATTTATTTCCAGCAGTGTAGATAACTGTGTGCTTGTTGTGAGCGGTATCCAGGAGACTGACTGTATACCTCACACAGAGATTAGCATTGAAATGAATTGAGGCGTCATAACAGCTCTAAACCTTTAAATTCAACAGAGTAAAAAAGAAAAAACTAGTGCATAAGTAGATAAGTCTAAAGAAAACTTGAAACAAAGTCTAGCGAAATTACTTTACATTAAATTGCTCGAAAATTTTATTTACTTGAGCTTAAAGGCAAACATAATTTCAACTCCACCTGGAAGACTTTAATGCAAAAATATTACCTTCTGAATGTATGGCTCCGAATTTGACTATACGTTTTACTAATACCTAATATTTACTAATGTCTTATTCATAGGGAAGCATAAAGATCCAAGGATGATGCGGCACTTGGGGAGCTGAAGTGATATAATTAGATTTAATCCAAAGATGGAGAGGAGCGGCAGCTTCAATTCTTTGTATCAAGATCACTTCACTAGCATCAAGACACACCTCGTCAAGCGTAAAAACATCTGAAGCTCTGAATGCGTAAACAACGGATCTTGATTATCTTACCCACAAATTTATTTGATTCTGGACTTTATATATTTTATCCATGCATAATCAAATAAAGTCGGAGAAATTCACTTTGTACTTCTTGAAAAGAAGATATGCCCTGAAAATTGGGTTGGGCAAATGTTTTGTCAGTGGGATGAATTGTAAAGGACCTGCCTAGTATGGGCCAACAGGCCTGCTGCAGTGTTCCTCCTTTCTTATGTTCTTATGTTTTGTTAGTGGGATGAATTGTAAAGGACCTGCCTAGTATGGGCCAACAGGCCTGCTGCAGTGTTCCTCCTTTCTTATGTTCTTATGTTTTGTTAGTGGGATGAATTGTAAAGGACCTGCCTAGTATGGGCCAACAGGCCTGCTGCAGTGTTCCTCCTTTCTTATGTTCTTATGTTTTGTTAGTGGGATGAATTGTAAAGGACCTGCCTAGTATGGGCCAACAGGCCTGCTGCAGTGTTCCTCCTTTCTTATGTTCTTATGTTTTGTTAGTGGGATGAATTGTAAAGGACCTGCCTAGTATGGGCCAACAGGCCTGCTGCAGTGTTCCTCCTTTCTTATGTTCTTATGTTTTGTTAGTGGGATGAATTGTAAAGGACCTGCCTAGTATGGGCCAACAGGCCTGCTGCAGTGTTCCTCCTTTCTTATGTTCTTATGTTTTGTTAGTGGGATGAATTGTAAAGGACCTGCCTAGTATGGGCCAACAGGCCTGCTGCAGTGTTCCTCCTTTCTTATGTTCTTATGTTTTGTTAGTGGGATGAATTGTAAAGGACCTGCCTAGTATGGGCCAACAGGCCTGCTGCAGTGTTCCTCCTTTCTTATGTTCTTATGTTTTGTTAGTGGGATGAATTGTAAAGGACCTGCCTAGTATGGGCCAACAGGCCTGCTGCAGTGTTCCTCCTTTCTTATGTTCTTATGTTTTGTTAGTGGGATGAATTGTAAAGGACCTGCCTAGTATGGGCCAACAGGCCTGCTGCAGTGTTCCTCCTTTCTTATGTTCTTATGTTTTGTTAGTGGGATGAATTGTAAAGGACCTGCCTAGTATGGGCCAACAGGCCTGCTGCAGTGTTCCTCCTTTCTTATGTTCTTATGTTTTGTTAGTGGGATGAATTGTAAAGGACCTGCCTAGTATGGGCCAACAGGCCTGCTGCAGTGTTCCTCCTTTCTTATGTTCTTATGTTTTGTTAGTGGGATGAATTGTAAAGGACCTGCCTAGTATGGGCCAACAGGCCTGCTGCAGTGTTCCTCCTTTCTTATGTTCTTATGTTTTGTTAGTGGGATGAATTGTAAAGGACCTGCCTAGTATGGCCCAACAGGCCTGCTGCAGTGTTCCTCCTTTCTTATGTTCTTATGTTTTGTTAGTGGGATGAATTGTAAAGGACCTGCCTAGTATGGCCCAACAGGCCTGGCTCAGTGTTCCTCCTTTCTTATGTTCTTATTTACAGTGACCTTAATATATCTACCCACTTCCTGGAATCACTACTGCAGTGGCGAGCATGATATTCATTTTCATTCCAGGATTCATTTGAAAATGCCTTTCACTTTCATGTGCGCTTTTCATAATCCTCTGAAGTCCTTCGATTGCCTGAATAACAGGAACGTAATCAGGGTTGATCCAAGGAAGAGGAGGATGACTTTAATAACAAATGGAAAGTTCTCCACTTAGAGGTCAGCTTCCACAATGCATTTCGAAAGAATTTGTTAATTTAAGTCTGACGTTATTATTATAAATAAGTGTTGCAAATCTAGTATTGGTACCATTTCTACTGCTACTCCAACTGCTACTAGAACCACTGTCAGAGTAATTATTATTATTATTATTATTATTATTATTATTATTATTATTATTATCAGCAGTGGTAACATTTTTTTATAAATTATAAAGTAGGAAATACATTAGAATAATTTGCTACTATTATTTATAAAATATTTATATGAATAATAGCAGTAATAAAAACCAATAATAGTAATAACAATAGTAATGTCATCAAATAATAACATTAATTAGTAATTTCAAGAGTAATTCAAATTCGCGTAATACATTGAAATACATATAATTATTTTAGACAATCAAACCATTTTTAAATAATTACATTTTTAATTCACAAAATCATACTGATGAGCTCTCAAAGAACTAATTGGTTATATAAACCACTAGGAAATCTAATTAAATATCGCGGTGGTAATTTGTTGTTTTCATGTTACTCTCTGACGAACTTGGGAAAAACGAAATATTGGCGAGCATACCTGAAAAAACTACAAAAAACGTGAATTTATTCTTTGCGAAAGATCATGGTTAACTTTTCATAAAAATATTTAAATTTTGCTCAGTTTCGTAATTAAAATGCAGTTCATATTTTTTTTTTTTTTACAAGTTATGAGAGGTGTCAGTAGAGACTGTTTTTTCTTCCCGGAAGGTGGTAGTGGGTTGTCTTTGTTGTTCCTAATTTATTTACAGGAAAACTCTACTGACACGGTTTATTTTTTACGAAAACACCTGTTGAGTAGTGGCTACAATATGACGGGGACACGGCTAGATAGTCTGTCTAAGGCTGCATTTGGAGACGGAGTCGCAGGTGATGGTCTTAAGGCGCTTAAGTGCCAGGAGCACACATACATTAATACACAGATTCTCTCTCACATACACATACACTTATAAGCGCGCCGATCTACATACGAGTATTAAGGTCAAGAGTTTCCTATCATTCTCTCCAGCCAAGAATAGACCGTGTCATAATTAAACACCGTTCAATATGCGATAGAGGCTGCGTAGTGAGAGAAAGCTGAGAGATGAAGTGAAAAGTGAATGACTGAATCAGAAGTGGGGAGAAGAAATCAGGGAAATGAATAAGACGAGCATATTAAGGCGAAGAATATATATATATATATATATATATATATATATATATATATATATATATATATATATATATATATATATATATATTTCAAATATATATAGGGAAGTACCACCTCTATAGCTGGAATGGGGACCCTCATCCTCAGAGAAGACAATAAACGTACCTCAGGGAAAACTCAAGGTTCTCCCCGGAGTTGTTTGAATATTTTCTTCTCCTACCACCCCTATATATTTTATATTCTATGTGAACATTTATTAATAAACAGAATACATTTACAGAAAAAAACAAACATGAATACAATGGCACAATGTATCAAAGATCATTAATTTCCTCCAGCTCCTCCCAGGCTGGATGCGAGCCAAGTATACAGCAAGCATTTCCCCTCTGGATGGCTACGCTGAGGCGCTGGAACATGAAAGCGCCTGCCCTTGGGTCCCTGGTGGTGTCGATGAATCTGGAACCCAATTCTTTAAGGAAACGTGTGGCATTTTTTCCCCATGATCCCAATGTCTCTGATCCCACTGGGACAAATTGATACCGTTGGCTTATGTCTCTGTACTTGCTGATCTTGTACTCCTCCCTGTGGTCAGCAGCTCCTCTCTGCCTCCCCACACTGTGATGGATATAGGTGTCAGCCAGTGTGGACACACAGGTATAGTCCCATGCTAAGAGCTTTCCATTCTTCCAAGGATAGATGGTGATCCCGTCGGGGTGGTTTGCTGAGTTGTGGGTATTGTTGGCTGCTAGTGATCGGGGCTCCCTCTCGACTGGGCATCCAGCTGTAGCAAGGGTTCTCTTAATGATGTCGTTGACCTCATTGTGTCTCGCATGCCAGCCCTTGGTTTTGGAACAGTTAAGACCATGTAGACCGTATTGGTCTGCTTGCACTTCGCCGCAAATACACGTATATTCTGTGTGAATTGGGGCAGCAAGGCGCAGAGCCACTGCAATATGGAGAGTCTTAGGATCGAGTCGCGTTCCCATTGCCGATATAGGAACTGTTTGGAGGAACTCCCCGGAGTGAGGTGCGCTCACAGCCTGGAGACAGGCAATCTCCCTGATGTTGCAGCCCTGAGCAAGTTGGTAAGCACCTGTTCAGCGATCGGGCCATCCCAGCTTAACTGTTTGTGAACCAGTGCTACACTAGGGTTTGGTGCTGGAGCAGCAAGAGTCTCCCATTCACTGATGGCACTGACATAGCTAGGGTCTTCTATTCCTGCTGAGTCACTGAGGGTATCAGGAAGAATTTGTCTTATCAATTCGTTTGATGCTATGGAAGAGGATAGGAAAACTGGTAGAGAAATCTGGGAGGATCTGCATACTCCTAGCCCTCCAAGCCTGACCGGAAGTGAGGCTTGCAACCACAGTCCATCTTCAAGGGAAAGATTCAATACACTCTCAACTATGGTCTTAAGGAGAGTCATATTCCTTGAGTTTTGGACTGCTGAAGGCTGGGGAGCATCTCAGAAAGTAGGTAAGTTTTGAGATTGACAGGCACCTGGTGAGTAGGTATATATATATATATATATATATATATATATATATATATATATATATATATATATATATATATATATATATATACCTATATATATATATATATATATACCTATATATATATATACCTATATATATATATATACCTATATATATATATATGTAGGTAGTAGGTTGGTAGACAGCAACCGCCCAGGGAGGTACTACCGTCCTGCCAAGTGAGTGTAAAACGAAAGCCTGTAATTGTTTTACATGATGGTAGGATTGCTGGTGTCCTATTTTCTGTCTCATGAACATGCAAGATTTCAGGTATGTCTTGCTACTTCTACTTACACTTAGGTCACACAACACATACATGTACAAGCATATGTATACACACCCCTCTGGGTTTTCTTCTATTTTCTTACTAGCTCTTGTTCTTGTTTATTTCCTCTTATCTCCATGGGGAAGTGGAACAGAATTCTTCCTCCGTAAGCTATGCGTGTTGTAAGAGGCGACTAAAATGCCAGGAGCAAGGGGCTAGTAACCCCTTCTCCTGTATATATTACTAAATGTGAAAGGAGAAACTTTTGTTTTTCCTTTTGGGCCACCCTGCCTTGGTGGGATACAGCCGATGTGTTGAAAGAAAGAAATATATATATATACCTATATATATATATATATATATATATATATATATATATATATATATATATATATATATATATATATATATATAGGTAGTAGGTTGGTAGACAGCAACCACCCAGGGAGGTACTACCGTCCTGCCAAGTGAGTGTAAAACGAAAGCCTGTAATCGTTTTACATGATGGTAGGATTGCTGGTGTTTTTTGTCTGTCTCATAAATATGCAAGATTACAGGTAAGTCTTGCTACTTCTACTTACACTTAGGTCACACTACACATACATGTACAAGCATATATATACACACCCCTCTGGGTTTTCTTCTATTTTCTTTCTAATTCTTGTTCTTGTTTATTTCCTCTTATCTCCATGGGGAAGTGGAACAGAATTCTTCCTCTGTAAGCCATGCGTGTCGTAAGAGGCGACTAAAATGCAGGGAGCAAGGGGCTAGTAACCCCTTCTCCTGTATATATTACTAAATTTAAAAGGAGAAACTTCAGTTTTTTTCTTTTGGGCCACCCCACCTCAGTGGGATAAGGCTGGTACGTTCAAAGAAAGAAAAGAATATATATATATATATATATATATATATATATATATATATATATATATATATATATATATATATATATATATATATATATATGCAAAACAACCACTCTGAAAAAATAGAGAAATTCCAAGCGCTTTCGTGACTACTCACGTTATCAAGGAACTATGAAAGTGAAGCATCCAAGGAAGCTATATAAGGGGTCCGGCCAGCACCTCACTATCAGATCCCACAACGGTTAAACACGTGACGCGCGGCGAGCCAACTTAGATAGGTCCTTTGCACAACTCACCCCTAAGCAAAGGACCTATCCAAGTTGGCTCGTCGCGCGTCACGTGTTTAACCGTTGTGGGATCTGATAGTGAGGTGCTGGCCGGACCCCTTATATAGCTTCCTTGGATGCTTCACTTTCATAGTTCCTTGATAATGTGAGTAGTCACGAAAGCGATTGGAATTTCTCTATTTTTTCAGAGTGGTTGTTTTGCATATTTTGAAATCACCTGTTTACTGTGATCTTATTGCATATATATATATATATATATATATATATATATATATATATATATATATATATATATATATATATATATATATATATATTATATTATTATCACACTGGCCGATTCCCACCAAGGCAGGGTGGCCCGAAAAAGAAAAACTTTCACCATCATTCACTCCATCACTGTCTTGCCAGAAGGGTGCTTTACACTACAGTTTTTAAACTGCAACATTAACACCCCTCCTTCAGAGTGCAGGCACTGTACTTCCCATCTCCAGGACTCAAGTCCGGCCTGCCGGTTTCCCTGAACCCCTTCATAAATGTTACTTTGCTCACACTCCAACAGCACGTCATGTATTAAAAACCATTTGTCTCCATTCACTCCTATCAAACACGCTCACGCATGCCTGCTGGAAGTCCAAGCCCCTCGCACACAAAACCTCCTTTACCCCCTCCCTCCAACCTTTCCTAGGCCGACCCCTACCCCGCCTTCCTTCCACTACAGACTGATACACTCTTGAAGATATTCTGTTTCGCTCCATTCTCTCCACATGTCCGAACCACCTCAACAACCCCTCCTCAGCCCTCTGGACAACAGTTTTGGTAATCCCGCACCTCCTCCTAACTTCCAAACTACGAATTCTCTGCATTATATTCACACCACACATTGCCCTCAGACATGACATCTCCACTGCCTCCAGCCTTCTCCTCGCTGCAACATTCATCACCCATGCTTCACACCCATATAAGAGCGTTGGTAAAACTATACTCTCATACATTCCCCTCTTTGCCTCCAAGGACAAAGTTCTTTGTCTCCACAGACTCCTAAGTGCACCACTCACTCTTTTTCCCTCATCAATTCTATGATTCACCTCATCTTTCATAGACCCATCCGCTGACACGTCCACTCCCAAATATCTGAATACATTCACCTCCTCCATACTCTCTCCCTCCAATCTGATATTCAATCTTTCATCACCTAATCTTTTTGTTATCCTCATAACCTTACTCTTTCCTGTATTCACCTTTAATTTTCTTCTTTTGCACACCCTACCAAATTCATCCACCAATCTCTGCAACTTCTCTTCAGAATCTCCCAAGAGCACAGTGTCATCAGCAAAGAGCAGCTGTGACAACTCCCACTTTGTGTGTGATTCTTTATCTTTTAACTCCACGCCTCTTGTCAAGACCCTCGCATTTACTTCTCTTACAACCCCATCTATAAATATATTAAACAACCACGGTGACATCACACATCCTTGTCTAAGGCCTACGTTTACTGGGAAATAATTTCCCTCTTTCCTACATACTCTAACTTGAGCCTCACTATCCTCGTAAAAACTCTTCACTGCTTTCAGTAACCTACCTCCTACACCATACACTTGCAACATCTGCCACATTGCTTCCCTATCCACCCTGTCATACGCCTTTTCCAAATCCATAAATGCCACAAAGACCTCTTTAGCCTTATCTAAATACTGTTCACTTATATGTTTCACTGTAAACACCTGGTCCACACACCCCCTACCTTTCCTAAAGCCTCCTTGTTCATTTGCTATCATATTCTCCGTCTTACTCTTAATTCTTTCAATAATAATTCTACCATACACTTTACCAGGTATACTCAGCAGACTTATCCCTCTATAATTTTTGCACTCTCTTTTATCCCCTTTGCCTTTATACAAAGGAACTATGCATGCTCTCTGCCAATCCCTAGGTACCTTACCCTCTTCGATACATTTATTAAATAATTGCACCAACCACTCCAAAACTATATCCCCACCTGCTTTTAACATTTCTATCTTTATCCCATCAATCCCGGCTGCCTTATCTGGAGTTTATGTGGAGAGAGTTCCGGGGGTCAACGCCCCCGCGGCCCGGTCTGTGACCAGGCCTCCTTAGGTCAGTGTCCCAGGATGCGACCCACACCAGTCGACTAACACCCAGGTACCCATTTTACTGATGGGGAACATAGACAACAGGTGGAAAGAAACACGTCCAATGTTTCTACTCTGGCTGGGAATCGAACCCAGGCCCTCACCGTGTGAAGCGAGAGCGTTAACCACCAGGCCACCAGAGCCTGCACCCCCTTTCATTTTACCTACTGCCTCACGAACTTCCCCCACACTCACAACTGGCTCTTCCTCACTCCTACAAGATGTTATTCCTCCTTGTCCTATACACGCAATCACAGCTTCCCTATCTTCATCAACATTTAACAATTCCTCAAAATATTCCCTCCAGCTTCCCAATACCTCTAACTCTCCATTTACTAACTCTCCTCTCCTATTTATATATATATATATATATATATATATATATATATATATATATATATATATATATATATATATTTATATTTATATATATATATTATATATTATATATATTATATATTATATATATTATATATTATATATATTATATATATATTATATATATTATATATATTATATATTATATATATTTATATATATATATAATATATATAATATATAATATATATAATATATATAATATATATTATATATATATATATATATATATATATATATATATATATATATATATATATATATATATTATATATATATATATATATATATTATATATATATATATATATATATATTATATATATATATATATATATATATATATATATATATATATATATATATATATATATATATATATATATATATATATATATATATATATTATATATATATATATATATATATATATTATATATATATATATATATATATATATATATATATATATATATATATATATATATTATATATATATATATATATATTATTAGGTAGTAGGTTGGTAAACAGCAACCACCCAGGGAGGTACTACCGTCCTGCCAAGTGAGTGTACAACGAAAGCCTGTAATTGTTTTACATGATGGTAGGATTGCTGGTGTCTTTTGTCTGTCTCATAAACATGCAAGATTTCAGGTATGTCTTGCTACTTCTTCTTGCATTTAGGTCACACTACACATACATGTACAAACATATATATACACACACACACACCCCTCTGTGTTTTCTTCTATTTTCTTTCTAGTTCTTGTTCTTGTTTATTTCCTCTTACCTCCATGGGGAAGTGGAACAGAATTCTTCCTCCGTAAGCCATGCGTGTTGTAAGAGGCGACTAAAATGCCGGGAGCAAGGGGCTAGTAACCCCTTCTCCTGTATATATTTATATATTACTAAATTTAAAAAGAGAAACTTTAGTTTTTTCTTTTGGGCCACCCCGCCTCGGTGGGATACGGCTGGTATGTTGAAAGAAAGAATATATATATATATATATATATTATATTTATTTTATTTATTATCACACCGGCCGATTCCCACCAAGGCAGGGTGGCCCGAAAAAGAAAAACTTTCACCATCATTCACTCCATCACTGTCTTGCCAGAAGGGTGCTTTACACTACAGTTTTTAAACTGCAACATTAACACCCCTCCTTCAGAGTGCAGGCACTGTACTTCCCATCTCCAGGACTCAAGTCCGGCCTGCCGGTTTCCCTGAATCCCTTCATAAATGTTACTTTGCTCACACTCCAACAGCACGTCAAGTATTAAAAACCATTTGTCTCCATTCACTCCTATCAAACACGCTCACGCATGCCTGCTGGAAGTCCAAGCCCCTCGCACACAAAACCTCCTTTACCCCCTCCCTCCAACCCTTCCTAGGCCGACCCCTACCCCGCCTTCCTTCCACTACAGACTGATACACTCTTGAAGTCATTCTGTTTCGCTCCATTCTCTCTACATGTCCGAACCACCTCAACAACCCTTCCTCAGCCCTCTGGACAACAGTTTTGGTAATCCCGCACCTCCTCCTAACTTCCAAACTACGAATTCTCTGCATTATATTCACACCACACATTGCCCTCAGACATGACATCTCCACTGCCTCCAGCCTTCTCCTCGCTGCAACATTCATCACCCACGCTTCACACCCATATAAGAGCGTTGGTAAAACTATACTCTCATACATTCCCCTCTTTGCCTCCAAGGACAAAGTTCTTTGTCTCCACAGACTCCTAAGTGCACCACTCACTCTTTTTCCCTCATCAATTCTATGATTCACCTCATCTTTCATAGACCCATCCGCTGACACGTCCACTCCCAAATATCTGAATACGTTCCCCTCCTCCATACTCTCTCCCTCGAATCTGATATTCAATCTTTCATCACCTAATCTTTTTGTTATCCTCATAACCTTACTCTTTCCTGTATTCACCTTTAATTTTCTTCTTTTGCACACCCTACCAAATTCATTATATATATTATATATATTATATGTATATATTATATATATTATATATATTATATTTATATATATATTATATTTATATATATATTATATTATATTTATATATATTATATTTATATATATTATATTTATATATATTATATTTATATATATTATATATATATATATATATATATATATATATATATATATATATATATATATATATATATATATATATATATATTATATATATATATATATATATATATATTATATATAAATATATATATATATATATATTATATATATATATTTTATATATATATATATATATATATATATATATATATATATATATAATATATGTCGTGCCGAATATGTAAAACTGGTCAATTAGCAAGAACTCATTTAAAATTAAGTCCTTTCTAAAATTTTCTCTTATACGTTTGAAGATACATTTTTTTCATTAATGTTGATGTAGAAATTTATAATTTTGCACCAAAAGGAACTTAGAAAACTTACCTAATCTTATTATAGCAAGAACAATTTATTTTGGCCTAACTCAACTAAATATATTTTAGATTTGTTTACAATATTTTAATACTAAACAAACACAGTGAAATATTTTTTTTTTCGTTAGGTTCAGAATGATTTTGGCGAAATTATTGCATACACAAATTTTCACTTGTCCTATATGGCAAGATGAGCGTTGCTATTTAAGCCAAGATCGCAAGTTCTGCCTATTCGGCACGACATATATATATATATATATATACGCAAAACAACCACTCTGAAAGAATAGAGAAATTCCAAGCGCTTTCGTGACTACTCACATTATCAAGGAACTATGAAAGTAAAGCATCCACGGAAGCTATATAAGGGGTCTGGCCAGCACCTCACTATCAGATCCCACAACGGTTAAACACCTGACGCGCGCCGACCCAACTTGGATAGGTCCTTTGCACAACTCACCCACAAACTATTCCACTATTATATATATATAATATATATATATATATATATATATATATATATATATATATATATATACATATATATATATACATATATATATATACATATATATATACATATATATATATATATATATACATATATATATATATATATATATAAATATATATATATATACATATATATATATATATATATATACATATATATATATATATATATATATATATATATATATATATATATATATATATATATATATATGGTTTCGTGATACATTGGTCTGGAAAATCCAAAATATTTTTCGACTGTCTTTGTAGCTGAATAGAATTCGAACGTGAGCTGGAAATGCAAGTGTAAACACCATATTCCATTTAGAAGGAAAGAAGGGGTGCTTATACCATTCAGTCTTTATAAAATAAAGATGTTTTCTGCAATATTTCATTCACAAGAAATTTTAGATCCTGAAGCAGACATATTTACCTTTACTGAATTAAAAGTGTGACATTCTGTTTTTATTTCTGTTTCTATTTAATGACTGTGAAAAGAGAGACTTTAATTCCTTTATATATTTTCTGTTGATGTGGTGAACTCTCACTGAATTTTAAATTATTTTCATATAGTGGAGTTCATGCTTTTACTTCACACGTATACATGATATAGTCACCCGGGAACAGATTGCCTGCACCTATCAAAGCCAGTCATAGCATGAGCCAGTTCAAGATGAGATCCAAAAGGTACCTAATGAATGTAGCGACAGAAAGGGAGGAGAACATTTTTTTATTTTTTTAACTAACACACACATGTAAATGTAAATAGTTCTTTTTACCTTATTCCTAGTATATATCCTTTATATATACCCCAATGGAAATAAGTCACTCTGACTTTTCCTTGGGTTATCTTAGGTTCTCTACACATATGCTGCTATGTATGATAATCTGTGTAACTGTATTTGTATATACCTACATACACTTACTTACTAGGTGTGTGTTTCTCTTTGCATATTTGCTGACAGTTTAATCTTTACTTTAGGAATCATAGTGTTTCTTGACTGGTGATGAGCAGGTGACACTCAGGGGTAATGACCCTCGTGAAGTCTACATGTATTAAACTTCGTGGAAAACTGTATATTTTAATATCAATTAAAAGTAGCTTTAACATCTGCAGTGAAGCTTCTTACTGATATACAAACATCATACATGTCGAAAACAAGATTTAGACAATTGCGGCTGTCTTCAAAATGATGAGCCTCTCATAAATTAGGGGTTGTTCCTGAACGTCTCTCAAAGTTTCGGAATCAGGAAAGAGTGTGTGGTTTCCATTATCTCCTTCCTGAAATCAAAATTGTAATCAGCAAAGGATTCTTGCTTGATGGTCGCTTTCAGTTGTATTTTATTTCGTTCAGACTCGCGAAATCGCATTAACGACTGGAAACAAGCTTGTAGTTTTATGACTCACTCGTCATGGGTTCTAACCCCACCCACTTCGTGATTTGTTTCGTTCAGGCTTATGCTGTTCTAATGCAATAATTACAATGCTTGAATAAGAACGAAAAACAGGAATATGCAGCTAGTGTGTATTTCCCAGTATATATACACCATGAGTTTATTTTAATAAGTATTTTAGAAGTAAACTGTTCTTGATTGCTAGTATACAGGCAAATCGCTGTATTAATTACCTACTTGTCCTTAATATTCTATACCTTCTACAATAAGAGCAACAAGAAAATCCTCACTGCAAGAAAAAGAAAAGCTCTGTTCTCTGAAACACTGTAGAATGTCAATAACGTTCGTGCACGAATCCTTTGCCAGTTAGAGAACCTTTAATAACCTCGAGGTGAAGGTCATCACCCCACACACCATGTCTTCCACACAGCTGGCTCAGGTCACATGCACTTGGTGGAATTCAGCTTGCTAGATGGAGGTGCCACATTGATGTTTATCACTCTCGCATGGTGGCCGTGCTACACCTCTCTCCCACGTCTCCCAGCATTCCAAGAACAGCATCAATATGCAGATCTGGACTATTATACCTTGTGTAATTCTAACTAAGGTGTTTTCATTGTTTCTGCAGATTTGTGCAAACTGCTAACATTATTTTTGCGAACACCATTTCGTGATAACTTAATTATTTTAATTCTAAATGTGTCTAATACAAAAAATAAACCATTGTAAGTTGAGCTAAATTGTTGAGGAACGAAGAAATATGATGCGTACCATGATGATGATGATGATGTAAATTTGCGTACGTATATGTAGTATCAAAATATTTCAACCACTCAGAAGAGCAAAGTGCTCTGTCAATACTCGCCACTGTACCTTAGTCGTGTGTCTAGTGATGTAATCTGAGAGGCTCAACCTGAGACTCCGGGAGGTATTCTGGTTCACATCCTTTACCACTTTATCAGAATCCTTTACAGTGCCACAACAGTTGTCAGTCACACGAGAAGTTAGGTGAGTAACAATGGAGAAAGTTGATACCAGCATCACTTCTCTGGGTGCTACAACGTCACTGGTTATCGCAAATTAATGGAACTGCAATCATTCGTCAACGCAGATCCTATGCATGGTAGACCCATGTATCACCCACACCCCATTGAGGCAACACCTCGCCCCTGTCTGCTAGTGTGGTAACAATAGGTCCTCTAGACGCACATCTTCAGGAGTATGACGGCCATGGTCGTAGGAGGCAACTCATTTGTCTTGGGGATATGTGGTATTATCCCGTGTCTTGTATGTGATTGTTTGTGATTGTTACGAGATTAATACCACGATAACCAATACAGGCGCAGATGATTATATTAAACTGATTTTGGTTGCACTCTACATAAAACTATTAGTTGATGAATATTGTATACAAGACCGTTAACGGAATTTTCACTGTACTAATAGCAGATATCTCTTTAATGAAATTTTATCGTTTTCTTTTTTATTTTTGTCTTTGTGTTGAGTAATGTTTCAGGTACACTAAATCAAAAGTCTCCCTATAATTTCATAATCTATAGCAGAGTTAGATAACCTGTCTCCTGCTCTTGTGATCTCCGTCAGTTTCAACAGCTTGTGTACTCAACATTTTATCGTGGTTGCAGGGATCGAACCTCAGCTCTTGGCCTTTCCTTTCGAAGGCCGTTACTAGTTTTCCCATCTCCTGGCTGCGTAAGCCCTGTGATACCTGGTCTTAAAGCTAATTAGAGAGAGAGAGAGCGAGAGAGAGATAGATAGATAGATAGATAGATAGATAGATAGATAGATAGATAGATAGATAGATAGAGAGAGAGAGAGAGAGAGAGAGAGAGAGAGAGAGAGAGAGAATGTGTGTACTCATCTTGTTGCACTCGCCTAGTTGTGGTTGCAGGGCTCGAGTCACAGCTCATGGCCCCACCTCTTCACCGGCCGCTACTTGGTCACTCTTCCCGCTCTATGAGCTTTGTTATACCTCTTCTTATAGCTATGTATGGATCCTGCTTCCACTACATCACTTCCCAGACAACTCTGTGGCTGAATGAATACTTCTTAACATCCCTGTGATTCATCTGAGTCTTTAACTTTCAACTGTGACCGTTAGTTGCTGTGTCCCATCTCTGGAACATCCTGTCTCTATCTACCTTGTCGATTCCTCTCAGTATTTTATTTGTCGTTATCATATCATATCCCCTATCTCTTCTGTCCTCCAGTGTTGTCAAGTCTATTTCCCTTAACCTCTCCTCGTAGGACATTCCCCTTAGCTCCGGGACCAGTCTTGTTGCAAACCTTTGCACTTTCTCTAATTTCCTTACCTGCTTGGCGAGGTATAGGTTCCAGACTGGTGCTGCATACTCCAATATAGACTTAACGTACACGGTGTACAGGGTCTTAAATGATTCCTTATTGAGATGTCGGAATGCTATTTTGAGGTTTGCTAGGCGGCCGTATGTTGTAGCAGTTATTTGGTTGATGTGCATCTCAGGAGATATGCCTTTCCCTTGAGTGAGGTTTGTAGTCTTTGGCCCCCCCTAGACTGTACTCTGTCTGCGGTCTTCTTTGCTCTTCCCACAATCTTCATGAATTTGCATTTGGTGGGGTTGAACTCCTGGAGCCAGTTTCTGGACCAGGCCTGCAGCCTGTCCAGATCCCTTAGTAGATCTGTCTGGTCCTCGTCCGATTTAATTCTTCTCATCAGCTTCACATCATCTGCAAACAGGGACACCTCAGAGTCTATTCCTTCCGTCATGTCGTTCACAAATACCAGAAACAGCACTGGTCCTAGGACTGACCCCTGTGGAACCCCACTCATCACAGGCGCTCTTTCTGACACCTCGTCACGTACCATGACTAGCTGATGTCTTCCCGACAGGTGTTTGTGTGTGTGTGTGTGTGTGTGTGTGTGTGTGTGTGTGTGTGTGTGTGTGTGTGTGTGTGTGTGTGTGTGTGTGTGTTTGCACGCGCGTGCAAATGAGTGTGTGGGGGGAGGGAGCGTCAAATATGTAAATGTGTGTAAATTCATCGATTATTATGTTTATAAAATCTCTTCCAAACCGTTGCTTGAAAGAACCATCAAAGCTTACGATCCTCTTCCAAGTAGTGATTCTTGTGTTTTTTTAAGGGTTGTGAAATCTATCTGGTTACACACACCAGTGGATGCTTTACCGCTATACACGAGTCGGGTGGCACTGTATTGATTCTTTAAGAATAAGCCTCCACCACCAACTGAAAAGCCTTCATTGGTATGTACTATATTTCCTTTGACATTAGTTTCTTCCCTTATCTCTGTATTTTCCTTCCTAGTTGTCTCTCATTTTCATGTCTTCCTGGCGTAAGCAGAATCACACGAAACATGTAAATTGAGCTTCCCTCTAGTTTGCAATCTCTGCTGCGAGAAGCCACGCATGGTTTGCATTTTCACCCTCGTCTGCCAGCTTAAATTTGTGATATTCCCTCTGTTTCCATCTCTCTTTTACAAAGGGTTTTACAAGTTAGGTTAAGAGGTAAAACTTTATTCACAAGCTAAGAGCTGTTACCTACTACATCAGTTCATCTGTAACCCCTTTCATTATTATGAAACATACAAATCGTGAACAGAGTGAAATTAGAGCCATCTCTCTCTCTGTCTCACATTTGCATATGATTATTTAATAACATGATAAAGGAAATACATGCCTCCATTTAAGAAATGAAATTGATCAAAATCTTCATCACGAAAGCTATGTATTCAATTATCTAATTTACAACTATAAAAAAATTAATTTGACGTTGTCTACGTATACAACAACAAAAATATAACCCTTGCTTTAATAAATACGTTCATTTGCAGTGTCTTGACGGGCGATACAATGTTAATTCACTGGACCGCTGTATGCTCCCTTCCTCTCAAGAGATGGGAACTTTGCAAATAATACACAGTATGCTGTTTATGTCATTTTACTGAGAAGACATTTTGCCACCCAGGGACTTTAGCAGCTCGGAGTATGAATTTATAAAGGCTCAAATGGGCGAAATGTTTTGCTAATAATATGTTTGTGTCGGCAGAACCTACAGGGAAGGAAATAAAATCTCGATGTTGGTAAAATGATCTTCACCTTAGGAAGTGCTGAAAATAAATAACGTGCTGAAAATTTCCAGCCAAGACAGGACTCGCAGCAATGGTTTCGAGTTGGAAAAAATCAGATTCAGGAAGGATATAGGAAAGTACTGGTTTGGTAATAGAGTTGTGAATGAGTGGAACAAACTCCCGAGTACAGTTGTAGAGGCTAAAACGTTGTGTAGTTTTTAAAATAGGTAAGATAAATACATGAGTGGGTGTGGGTGGGTGCGAGTTGGACCTGACTAGCTTATGCTACTAGGTCTGATGCCGTGCTCCTTCCTTAAGTGGAAGTGACCTGACTAGGTGGGTCATTGGACTAAGCCGGAGGGTAACATGGACTTGCTTCGCGTGGGTCAGTAGGCCTTTTGCAGTGTTCCTTCTTTAAGTTCTTATATTTCTTATTCCCATACTCCAGGTATCATAAGATCCCATGATTAGAGAAATAAAAAAGGATTCAAAATATCAAAAGATCAGGACTACTGCACCCATGTATTCTGGCCCGCTAATACGATTATTTCCTTGCATCCCATGTTACCTAGGCAGCAAGGTTAAGAACAATCTGTTGACTTCATAAATAATGGAATAAAATGAACGAGTCACCCGTTTAAAAGTAACAGAAAACTAGATTGATTCACTATTAATGAAGCGTCCAGTGGATGTGTGTTCTTCATGGATTTACGAAAACTGGAATGGGAGAGAGAGAAAATCCAGTTAGTATTTTCTCCTTTAAGTCAGAGTTGTAATCTTGTAAAATGTAATGTCATTACATTACGAAGAGTAAAAAGTAACAAAACATGCACCACCTGCTCTTTTCGTCTCTCTCAACGCCACCTGGAGTGAGAAAGAGAGGGACTAGATAGCTCTTTTAATTTAATTAATTACCGTGGTTATGAATGGACAAGCTGGACCTGTCAAAGCCACGATTTTCCTCAGGCGTTGAGGATGTTTATTTCATGTTAAGCGCTAAACACATTTGGATCATTCAGCGTAAGACGTGTTGGAGGCTCGATCCTTCATCTGCTTGGCGTGAGACAGACGTGCTAAATATTCCGAACCTTCTTGTTCTGTCGTAAACAAGCACTGGGATCGTTAAAAAAAATATTTTATGCCCAGTATCAAATAATTTACATATTTAAAACAGGTAATTATGAGATTCCATTGGTTCCTTTTCACTTTAAAATTCTTGAAATAAAGAAAGTTGTTTTGAAACACATGAAATAGGAACAAATTCTATTCACAAAAACATTTTTTTTTTAATTTTGCTTTCATACACTCCACCTCCTTGCAAAAGTAGTCAAAGAGAAAAACCAAAAGTCTCAATAATGTGCACAGAGGAGCATAGAGCAAAAATTACATTCAATTAAGCACTATATATAATTTCAGTATATCAGAACAGATGGTAAATGTGTGTGGAATTCGGAGGCCAGATCGTTGCACTTCCTGAAGGAGATTCTTTCTCTGTGTGTATTTCGTCAGTCATGCAAACATCTCCTGGCTCTGACTTGTCGATCTCGCACCTGGCGTATAATTATGGCACGCTACGCAAATATTTCCAGAGTACTGGCTTGGTACTTATGACTTTACCTAAGTTTAGCTCACCTTCACTATCTATTACTGTTATTTCTGTTTGTAATTCTATGTTGTTTGGTATATAAACTGTTATTACACTGTTTTATGGACGTGTGGATTTATATAGTTTTATGAACGCTAAAATGACTGTAAAATGACAGTCACAGGTGACAGTTAGGTCAATGCTAGATAGACCCTTGACAGACAGGGCCATAATTGACAGGCCATTGCTAGACAAATAAATGCTTGACAGGTCAAAATAAATGCTGGGCAGGTCAGTTTTAGACAGGTGAATGTTAGACAGGTCAAAACTAGACAAGTCAGTGGCTGACAGGTTAATGAAAAATCGGAGGGTTTTAGATTCTCTTCATAACAGCAGGCTCTTGACGTAGGTTAAAGATCTCTCATGCAATTTCAGACGACTTAAAGGTGATGTAGAGTGGTGTTCGATGCTTCTTGTGTGATATCTGACAGTTTCCTGGGTGCTGTCTGTTGTCTGATAATATCTGGTTGTATGACGCGTGTTGTCTTTCGTCTGATAGTCTTTCTGCGTGCTGGATGCTGTCTGCTGTGTGATAATATCTGACCGAGTTCTGTTTCCTGTCTGCTTTGTGACGATGTCTGCAGTAAAATAATGTCTTGATGGTAAAAAGGTAATCTCTGTTTTAAGGCTTGTGTATTAAGAAAATAATTAAGTGAATATTTCTCTAACTAATCGAGAAATCTAAAAAACGTTTTTCAACAAAGATTGAATCCCTCTTCAGATCTTTATTTTATTTAATCTTCTATTTTAAAGGTCGACATTAAAACATCACGAAAACATTCGAGTTTCGCATAATCATTTAAATATGAAGAATACTGCTTATATAATTTTCTTTCTTATTTGAAACAACTTTTGCCTTTTTTGATTCAGTATTATTTTACTACGGATTTCAGACGAATTACTTTAAGCATTATTCTTTCCTTTCAAAATTATATCACGTTGAAAAAATGTGGAGAATGAAATGCGTCTTGAACTTTTCAAAACTTAAGAACGTTCGTTCGTCGTATCGTAATCCTGGAGCGAATAAGATACTGTTTGTAGAGATACATTTATCACTATGTTTCGCCCAGGGCCGGTCGGTATCGCGTTCTGAGAGAAACATCATAATGAAAAACGAAATCCTAATGACACGATTGCAAACAAACCATACCACAGGCGGGGTTAGAACCCGCGATCAGAGAGTCATGAAACTCCAGACCGACGCGCTAGCTAGCTGGCCCAGTGGCTAGCGCTTGGGTTGGGAGTTTTATGACTCTCTGATCGTGGGTTCTATCCCCTCTCGTGGTATGGCTTCATCACAATAAAAGCTTAATTGCTAAAACAGTGTCCTCGTCACTGCTTGTTAGCTAATGGCATCGTTAATCCGTAAAGCTCTCGTGTCATGAAGAATTTTTTTTCTGGAACTTGCCCCTTTAAAGCCAGAGTCGACGTGATCGAAAAATTCGTTTATTCATTTTTTTGTGGTTGGTCTCACCCGCCACACCGCGGTGACACATTTCTAACCCACTACCTCCATCGCTTCACAGCCAACGGAAACGTGATGCGCATTCTCAACGCATTAACGCACTTTCGTTACTACTCTACGGCGTACCCACGCGCATACACTGTCAGAAACGGCATCCCCGTGAATTTAAAGTCTGCAGATCTCGTCGTGTCTGGTGAAGAACATCGTTCAGTTATTACACAGGCGTGTCATATGCGTGTCATATATATTTCAAATATGTTGAATCACTGTCAACACTGTCAAGGTTTCCAAGTGATAGACAGGTACTTAAATGCGGTCCAGATATGAAACTGGCATTTGGATATATATATATATATATATATATATATATATATATATATATATATATATATATATATATATATATATATATATATATAATTAGTATTGTACATTGACCATCAATGCTGTTTTGTGTTCCTGGTAACAAATGATACGTATAGGGATTAAGGTTCATGCACTTGTTTATTACAAACACAATAATTTTAGTTGTTGATAAGCGATAACTCACAAATCCTTAACGATTTATTCCTACTCTAAGAGTAAATAATAATAATAATAATAATAATAATAATAATATAAATACTACTACTTAAAATAATTATATTATTATTATTATTATTATTAAATACGTCAGATATAAGGAAAAACGATTGACACCATGCCCAGCCCTTCTAGGGTAAGGTAGGTGCCTGAGCCGGAGCTTGCAGCTCACAAGACTGCCATTCCCATCAGCCCCCTTGGGGCGGGGATGGCAGACCAGAGAGGCCTAGCTTGTGGCTAGGCCTGGGGACAGTTGGTTCCAAAGATGAGGAGGTACTTGTGCCTCCTCCCATGGGAGACTTAGGTCTCAGGCACTCCCGAGACGGAGCCAAGGCCGGGCCACCACTTGGAAAAGGCCCGGGCCGGGAGAATACCCGCGAATCTTTAATAATAATAATAATAATATAAGGAAAAACAATAACAATTAAAAACAAATAAAAACACAATGAAGAAACATAGGAGAATCCTTCTACAAAAAAAGCACCATCCAAATAATACAAAAGTTACCAAAACTTCAAAACCAACAACAAAACAACAATTACGAACAAACAATAGCTGCAGTAATAGCAACAACAAAATGTTCACTGACTTCAAACTTTACACTTAATCCAAAGAAAAAGGCTGAGTACGTAAAAGTCTAATTCACAGACTTTTACCTACTCGTAGTAGTTTCGGGTTGCATAAAACAGCTGCATCACAAACCTGCGTAGAAGAGCTGCGTAAAACATCTTCTCACTTGGGTATATACAAAGAGAGGTGTAATTTTCTAAATGTATACATGTTGAGAGCTCCGTTTCTTAGAGTACATATTTTCAGAAAAACACATATCTGTACGTATATATGGTTATATCTTACTATGATTCCTATTATGGGTAAGAATGCTTCTAAAAGTGCTGATTTACATGTGATTTGCAGGCTTAATGAGGATCGTGTAGTCGACTGGCTTTAAACCCAGACAACTTTGATGAGAAAGACACATACAAAGTTCTTAAGCATCTTAAATCAAGAAAAGTATCGGCAGCACAGAAGGCAGATGACGCTTGCTGTGAGGGCTGACGATATTGAAGTGTTACAAGCATGTCTTATTTATTACCTTATCAATTATAACCTTGTCACTCGATCTCAGCAAGGTTCTAAATAAATACTCAAGTCTCTTTCAAAGCCAAATTTGGGTAAGAGAAATTCTGGGTTATCTTCATATTGTTGGATGCCATCATCTGCGCTTCTTAAATGGAGAGAGTGTCAAGAGGAATTCGTTTCCTCAGCCAGTGTTCAGGATCTTGAAATTCCAGCAGGTTTTAGTGAAAAGGAAATTGTGAAGAGTGGTGGTGAAAGTTTGGAGGAGCATTTTGGTGGTTGGGGGGGGGGAGTGGTGATAGTAGTAGTAGTAGTAGAAGTAATAGTAGCAGTAGTAGTAGAACTAATAGTAGTAGCACTTGTGGTGGTGGTGTTGGTGGTGGTGTTGGTTGTGGTGTTGGTTGGTGATGGTGGTGGTGTTTGTGTTTGTGGTGTTGGTGTTGGTGGTGGTGTTGGTGGTGGTTGTGGTTGTGGTTGTGGTGGTGGTGGTGGTGGTTGTGGTGTTGTTGTTCTTGGTGGTGGTGGTTGAGACACTGGTGGTAGGAAAACATGCTATTATGTGCATACACAAGCTAAGTTTTCTCTAATCCTTTCAAAAGAAATATTCTTTACTATTGGTGAACAATAAACAAAGTATTACCATATAGTTCATATTGTCTGGTAAACGGACAATCTTCAGTGAATGCCCCCACAAAAATTCTTTGATAAAAAGAGGATAAGTTTGTTTTAACTCTTTTTATAACTTTTTTTCCCCTAGGCGGCGTTCAATATACAATTAATAAATCTATTATTTAAGTATCTAGTTTTTCGTGAACGTTCACGAAGATAACAGCGTAAAATATTTCTTGGAGTAATTTTTTCAAGATTGTTTTATACCAGTGCAAATACCGAGAGATTTGCATCTCTCTATGAATATACATTACTAAGTGTGTATCACAAATTGTATATTCACAGAGAGGTGTGAATCTCCCTGTTGTATATGCACCTAGTGGTGTATATACGACGAATGGTGTGTACCTATTAATGCGCATTCAGCATTAGCTTCGGGAGTCTTCTCTTCGACTAGTTTAAATCCACAGATTGCAATAAATGTCTCCGTACTTCTGAGTTCACCTTATCCTGGCTTTAACCTTTTTCTCTTATTCTTAAGCCTTGGGTTAAAAAAAATTAGTATACTACGCGACAAGTTAATGATCTGAATATTTTTTGAAATACCGAGATTTTATACAGTTTCCCCTAAATATTAAGTTCAGCAACATTCTTCATTAGTCTATTTTCTAAGAGTCGTTGGAAGTGGTAAGAAAAACTTCAAAATTTCCGCCCACAGAGAGAAAAAAAAAAAGGAATAATATTCTCATCCAGCCAACGCAAGATAACAGATGAGGGTTGGAAAATTCTCTCTCTCGTTCTCTCTTTCTGTAACATCTAAAATTGCTACTATTTTTAGTCTCTGCAGTATAATGTGTGTTTTGACTGCTGTGTTTTTCACTTATCCTTTTTTTTTTTGAGGGAGAGAATGGAAAGTGTCTAGGAAACTAAAAGAGAAAATTACATACGCACAATTTCGGATTTAAATCATATTTGGGAACAAAAGAAATTTGTGACTAAGAATAATGCGGAATTAAAGCATTTCTGGGACCAGAATATTTTAATACTAATGAAAGGTTCTTGATCCAATAAATTGGTGCTAACTCCATTCTTGGATTAAACTTGATTACCTCTCATTCTTCACATGAATTTAGCTCTTTTGTATAATAATAATAATAATAATAATAATAATAATAATAATAATAATAATAATAGATAATAACTGCAACCTTGTAAGATAGTCTTTCTCTCTTGCACAGTAAAAAAAAATAGTTATTTTTCTCATGTTTTTCTTGCTGTGTCTAGCCGTTTGGTGCTCCATATCGGTCCCTCAGTAACTTTATGGCCAACGTGACGATGTCCGCCATCGTGTTTACCATAATGGTTATGTCTTCCGACAGGAGAAAATGTGAGGCAGAAATATGATGTGAAATGGACTGATATTGGAATAGAAATGAAAGTCGTCGTATATCACTGGAGACAAAGTAAGTCAAACATGGGTAGGCACTACCGTAGACATTACACATATTGCTACCTTTCTTCCCTTCTCATTTATTATTCTATCTTTTATTCATTCCTCACTGCTTTATTAGTCTATTCCTCACCTATTACTCCCACTCTATCCCACATTCATTTTACTCTTTCTACATTCTATCACTCACCTCTTACTCCCTTCTTTTATTACTCTATCCAATAATCATTTCTCTCTCTCTCTCTCTCTCTCAGATACGTAGCAGTAGTCAAGCCACTTAAACCACGAATGTGAAAGACTGAGGCTAAAGTGTTTATCTTACTAATGTGGAGTTCTTCAAGGCTCTAGACTTCTCTGGGATCCACT
>NC_091346.1:16961331-16976331 GCF_038502225.1 Cherax quadricarinatus
ACACACACACGCACACACATACACTCGACCCCCGCACACACAAATAAGCGAGTACACGCAAAAATCATCAAACTTTTAAAGAGATAAGTACAAAGACGAAATTTAATTAATCAGAATTCCGATTTACTGTCTATAGTAATTAGTGTAAAGAAAAACATAAAATTACCTTCAAACAGAAGGAGATATTGCACGAAAAATAATTTCCGGTGAATCCAAGTAAATCTCATAATAAATGCTGCATATTAATATTTTTCCAGTCCGAGGCCTTCAAACCATAATGAACTCTTGCAACATAAACTGAAATGTTTGCTAATAGTATATGTTATCTTAATTTACATCAATATATATTACATTCAAATTTTTTAATGAAATATAAGTTTTTCCTATAAATCATATATTTATGCTCTCTCTCTCTCTACATATATATATATATATATATATATATATATATATATATATATATATATATATATATATATATATGTATATATATATATATATATATATATATATATATATATATATATATATATATATATATATATATGTCTTTAAATAAAATATATATAAAATATAGGGGGTGGTAGGAGAAAATTCTCAAACAGCTTCAGGGAGAACCTTGAGTTTTACCTGAAACAAGTTTATTTTTTTCTCTGAGGATGAGGGTCCCTAGAACAGTTCTAGAGGTGGTACCTCCCTATATTTTATATATATATATATATATATATATATATATATATATATATATATATATATATATATATATATATATATATATATATATATAACCAACAAAGTCTGGTAATTAAATATTTGTCCCTGCACGTGCCAGTCGTCGTAAAGTAACAACGTTATACTAACAAATATTCTTCAAGTTGAAAGGCTAATTAGTGAACTACGTTACATAATTACTACTGTTTTGTGTTTGTTGCTCTTGGGTTAAAAATCACATATAGAACAAGTTATTATTGTTGTTTTTGTTGTTATTGTTTTTTCTTTCGTTGCATCCTTGAACAGCACCAATTTTAATATATATAATGAGTCATCCTTTTTTGTAAATAAATTATGTTGATTTATTCAAACAAATTGTGCCGTTTGATAGATGGGAAATATGGTATTAAATCCCATACAATTTCAGAATCTCTTAATGCCATTCTCAAAGAAACATTAAAGTTAATAAAGGTATTTTCCTAGGTACTGGAGAGGCACCGCAAACAGGAACCTGCCATTTGAAGACCAAAAGAACATTACACAAAAAAAAACCTGCCATATAATCGGAGGTTTTTAAACCTTCCTCAGGATCTAAATTACCTGTTAAACCAAGAGTGACATGATTATCAATCATGGCTTATCAATCTTGATTAAAACTCTCACAAATTACTTCCTGGCTCTCATCTGAGAGTTAATAAATGAAGAGCTATTTCTTGGACAATAATTCATATAGGAATAAATCCTCAGGAGGGGGGAGGGGTTTTCCTCTTAAGGGAAAATAGTCTTATTGCCGAAATAATTTTAGATGTGGGAGGGTTAATTAGAGTTAATTAGGCGGAACAAGGGAGAAGAAATATAATGCAAGTGAGGATGAAATGAAGTGTACTGAAACATCCCTTTAAACAGACCTAAAACTTAAAATGAGAAAAACTATCGTATTTCCTGCCGCTTTTAAGCACCAAATCAAAAGAAAAAATATTAATATCAGCATTGTCATTATGTCACATAATGAACAACAGTCAAATTAATAAATATTAATGAGCAGGAACTCAGCAGATGTAATAGAATTTTTCCTGAATTTTCAACCTCATATTAGCTTCACTGTTTGCAAAGTTAATAACATTTTCTTGTTTCACATGTCAATTTGTCTTTGTTGTACATAATGCCCAAATTTCTACCTGACAGATTTTGAGCTTTACCGAGGAGGATGAAAGGTGAGGAATAGGAAGAAGGATAAGAAAAAGGAGGAAAAAGAGGGAGAGTAGGAAGAGGAGATAAAGGAAGACAAAAGTAAAAATTACAATAATAATCATATCCAACCATTTCTCTCTTCTTGCGTCCATGTAATGACTGTATTGACATGACGAAGTTATTGGTATGTGAAATGTTGCATTAACAATTATCTCATTAAGTTGCATATTCATCCATTATCATAGCTATCATTGGTAGTGTACAAGTCACACGTAGCCCTTGTACAGTCCATTAACTTTATGCCCGGTAAGCCAACCAGCCAAAGTGGCATTTAAATCTCTTTAACAACCTTACACTTGTGATTTGAAAATCTTCTAGGACACAGGTTACATATTGTTTGTTTTAGCTCAGATGCAACATCGTCTTCATCACCATGTCCCTACTGTCTATGTTGGTCATAAGTTAGTATAATATTAGTTCATAGTGTGAGAGTTGAGGGACAGCGAAAACACCAGCGAGCTGGTGACCGACAAGTCACCAGCACCAGATCCAAGAGAAGATTGATGCCACATGCATAATAGTTAACGTAGGTTCAACACGTACCAAGATTCGTGAATCCTGCAAATCTTTTAATCTGATACTAATACTAAGATTTATACACTAAAATATTTATCTCTTGGAATACACATAAAGACTTATCTATGTATATTCCGTGAGAAATTAACTTCTGGTGTATAATCCTTTATGGTAACAAAGCTATCTCTTTCATTTATATATTCTTCGAACTATTTTTCTATTCGATGCAAATTTGGGTTATGTTAAGCTTAAAATAAACATTGCTCTATGCTCATCGAATTATGCATTTTATATTTTTCTCATCTACTCACTTTCAGCATATAAATTCGGTCTGTCTCTTCCTCACACTTCGCTACCCCCATTGTTCTCTCCGAGCTTCGCTCTGTTGAATCTAATGTATAATCTTATTGCCTCTCAACTTCTCCTCGCCTCCTCTTGTACCTGACGAGTCTTCTGTTCTCCCTGCTCTTCACGTTACCTCACCGTCTCCTCCATCACAAATGTTGCTTACCTCTAAACTTGAAAACACCACCTTGGTATATAATATCAGTGGCAGTTCGTTCATTATTCTGTTCTTACCTGGTATTTTAATTTGGTTTGACTAGAAAATTCGTGCTTACTAAAGATTCTTCGCTGAGAGTCTCTTTCTTTAATCATTTGTCAGCTAACAGACACATATCTGCAGTCCACCAGACTGGTCGCAAAGGCCTCGGGTCTAAAAATGAGGAAATCATATACGATATTCCGTCTTGACAACTTACTCGAGTTTCTCGATAAAAGATTGAAATCAGGTCGATTGTCCTTATGAGGTCTCCAGGGCTCTTAAGATTTCCACGAGAGCTTCAATCTTTTGTGTCAAGTGTTTTCACATAAGCTCCCAGCGTAGACAACTCCGTCCATTCTCAATTTGATTAGACGTCCAAGAATTTTTCGATATTATTTTTTAATATTTCTTCTCGTAATAATATTCCTTGGGAGTGTTGAGATTACTCAATAATATAAGATTATTAATAACTGTGAAAAGTTGTAGTCACATTGCTTTGGGTGGATCACTTTACTATTAACTCCCTCTTGGGAAAGAAACTTTAGATGGCGTTTTAATCTGACCTGAACCAATGATAAATAGGAATCCAAAACAGGAATTAGATTAAAAATTTACCCTGGAGTAAAAGGAGATCCTTCCAGAAGTGAAATTGAAGACAGAAGGCTTCAAGACCCTTGTGTTATTGACAGGGTCGCGAAGACACTTCCTGGAATGCCATGAGAACTCTAGAGAACAAATGAAAACTCTACATTACAGGAGAAACATATAATAGTGGGAACTTTATCAAGTTCCATATTAGATAAGCGGTTATAAACACAAATCGAGAAAGGAAACCTTTATCAGTACAACTCGTCAAGTACAAAAGGATTATTACGAATGTGAATTACATACAACCTCAAGTACGTGAATTATTATACTAATGAAGATCTCCTGTTGTTGGTAAATAAGATATTTGTGTAACGAGTATCTTTATTTATGAAACGTTTTGCCCACACAAAAGGCTTCTCCAATCGAATACAGGCAAATATATGACGAGTTTATAGAAGCAGCAATTTTGAGGTAATCAGTTGCTAATGTCTCCAGTGTTATATCAACCTGAATTCGACTGAAGAAACCTGCTGTGCAGGCGAAGGTCAGCAGTATAAAACACCCAGATGTTATACACGTTTATATTCCTCTTCTAGTCGGTACAGTATACCATCAACAATATATTTCTTAAAGGGTAAAAGTGGAAAGTATTTCCACGTCATCCCTTCGAAGAGATAAAAAGGAGAGTGGATGAGTTCTTTGACGCTGGTGGAAGATTCTTGAACAAAGGCATTGTAGATATTTTTCCCTTTCCTCGGTTCTAACCTGATTTTACCCCTTGTTTTCCAAGAGTTGTATAATCTCTACCTGTTAATCCTTCCCCATCGATATAATGATAATGTTAGGCTATAATTAGCGCTAATGAGCAAATACTCGTCCACTTTGCTTCGTTCTCCTTTTACACTATTATCAGTCTCTCTTTCTTGGCTCTTCCTCTGTTATCTCTCAACTCGCCCCGTCTAGTGCCATAGTCTGCACTTTTATCCCTCCATTGTTCTGGTTTCAATTGTTCATTTATTTTCATTACGTCACTTGGAAAAAAATCTTAATTGAAACGATACGAGAAGCTTTGTACCCGGGGTCAAGCAGAGGCCTGAAAAATCCACATTTCCTATTTTTATTAGCAAAATTAATTACTTAAGTGAGTACAACGAGGTTTCAGGCAGGTCGACTAAAAAGAATTAAAAAAAACATTTTGTGTTTTCAACTGGTATATGAGTGGTACCGCTTTATACACACACACACACACACACACACGAGTGGTAGAAGCAAGATCAATACATAGCTTTAAGGCGAGGTACAACAGGCGCTCGAAGCAAGAAGAGAGTGAACCTGAGATCAGTTAGCACAGAGTCGGTGCACAGGATCTGAGATTCGTCTCCTGCAGACACAGACAGGTAAGTCCATACGAGTACACACACACACACACACACACACACACACACACACACACACACACACACACACACACATACACATACACACACAATCTGTGTGATTCAAAATCATTTAACAGAGTATAGGTTTACAGGACACCCTCTCTCTTATAGTAAATAATCTCACTGAGACTAAGATCATCTGAGTAATTATCCTCAGCGAACTATAAGTCTTAAATGTCTGCTGAAGGTTAGTTCATGCAGCTGTGCTGAAGCAAAGAGGCTTCATGGTTAATAACTGAATTGTCAAAAGTGGTATATTCTGAGTAATTGTTATCGTCGTAGTTAATAGGATCGTCCGAGTTTTTCCATACCACCGTAGTAATCACTTTCATCATAGTTATTCTGTGAGCTATCAGAGTTACTCATGTCAGTTAATAATTATCATCAATTTATGAAATTATTATATTGTAAGTTTATTTGTGTACGAATAATTATCATTAGACGCATCATAATCGGTATACCATAATCATCACTATCTAATTTAATTATAATGTCATTTATTATAAGAATTATTCTAATTATAATCAGTCATTAGTGACACTACAAATTGGTGATTATCTTTCAGCATACAAGTCTGCACCTTCTCTTCTCTTTTTTAACTAACACTTCTGCCTTCTTATTGCCACCCTTACCATTGTTGCACTAGTTTAACTATTTTTCCCTCCTCTCGTTATACTACTCCCGTACCCGTACCCTCTCGTTTACATTCTGGCTCGCCCTTCCCTTCGCGTTTCTGTGTGGCTAGTTAATGGTCCAAGTCAGACCGAAACGATGTAAAAGGTGTATATCACTTGGTGTACATATTTATTTACACAGATCAGATTTACAGGAAAGTATATACCCGCCCGTAGTATGGTTTGTTTACAATCGTGTCGTTACGATTTCATGAGTCAGTTTTACAGGTTAAGAGCTGTTAAACTGCATCAACTCAGTGCTCAGCCCTATCTGAGGTCTACTACCATCCCCGATGACGGGACTCACAGTTGTCGACTAACACCCAGGTGCCTGACTGACTGTTAGCTGAACAGGGGCAATGTTTCCGCCCATGCAGAGGATTGAACCATGGATACTTAGTATGTGAGTTGAGTGGGCTGCCAACCGAGCCACGGGACACATTCTGTCATCCTCAGAAAGACAGAGAAAGAGAGAGAGAGAGAGAGAGAGAGAGAGAGAGAGAGAGAGAGAGAGAGAGAGAGAGAGAGAGAGAGAGAGAGAGAGAGAGAGAGAGAGAGAGAGAGACCTGAATCTGCATACAAAGAGGCGAGGGTAAAATGTGTTTTGTCAGCACATTGTTGGCAGCGACGGAAGAAGAGGAAGGAATAGAGAAGGAATGCATCATCAGAAAAGAGGAAGAGAAGGAGGAGGAGGAGAAGCAAGAGGAGGAGGGCGAGAGAAAGATGAATAGCAGTAAGATGAAAAGTATGATGAGAAAGAGAAGAGTTCATCGTAGCGCAATTCTAGTCTAGTGACTCTTATGCATTAGATATTGTCGTGTGGCAGACATTCATTCATTCATTCATTTTTTTCTCTATTTCTTTCTCTCTCTCTCTCTCTCTTTCTCTCCGCTCCTCCCTCTCTCTTATTCCATTCTCGAAACTGGCAAATCAGCAGCTCTCCTGATTAGCATTCAGAGCACCTGCTTAACAGCTGAAGTCCTGATATTTTGATACGCCTCGTAAGAGGTAATGGCGATCAGGACTGGGAGGGAGAGGACGACAAAAGCAGCAAAAACAAGAAACTAATAGCAAGAACGTCAATACCAAGAATAAACAATAACAAAAAAAAAAACAATTTCACGAACTCAAGTACTTTCGTAGCTGCCACAGTTTACAATTATAAAAGGAACTTGTATTTTAATTGCTTTCCATTTATCACAACGTAGGTATATCTGTGTAAACTAGGGAAAATATATCATACACGAGTCTGCCAATAAGTGGCTTAGTTGGTAACGCCCACACCTCACATACTAAAGGTCTGTAGTTCAATTCCCGGCACCGGTGGAAACGTTGGGCATATTTCCTATCGCCTGTTGCCCTGGAAATGAGGCCCATTCGGAATCATTGAACAATGACAACAAAAATAATAGCAAACACTCCAAGAAAAGAAAGTACAAAAGAAAAATTTAGTATATATTATACAAAATGTTTCAGTGCATGAAACAAGATAAATGAGATGATTGTGAAGCAATAACTGAGAAGTGTTATAACTTGAAGAGTCTGGAAGTGTCTGTCGAACACCACATTCTGGAGCTCAAGTTATTCCACGCTGATGAAGGTAACTGTAGGGAAGTGGGGTGACACTACATATGTGAGAGAGAGAAAGCATGAACTGCTACACAAAATCACATATAAACATATAAATTACATCAGGACTAAGGTACATAATGCCTGCATTGACCCGATCTTTCACATGTTATTATGTATACTGTGGACCCCCGGTTAACGATATTTTTTCACTCCAGAAGTATGTTCATGTACCAGTACTGACCGAATTTGTTCCCATAAGGAATATTGTGAAGTAGATTAGTCCATTTCAGAGCCCCAAACATACAAGTACAAACGCACTTACATAAATACACTTACATAATTGGTCGCATTCGGAGGTAATCGTTATGCGGGGGTCCACTGTACTAGGAAAATGAGACCGTTTAGGTTCATTCCACAGCTAGAAAAGATATGATTAAAACTTCAAAGATGTTCATAAACACAGAGAATAAATATTGATAGAAAAATAGTGATGGAAGGAAACACAACGAGGAGACAATCGTTAGATATCTCAAGCGTATTAAAGAGACAAAAATAATTATTGAAGAGTGAGGAGGAGGTGAACAAGTGGAATACATTAGGATCGGGTGTGCTGAAGACCAATTTAGTATACTTGTTTCAAAGTAGATGTGCATACATCCCATAGTTAGAGAGTCGGTATTCCCACCCACTCTCCTTAAATTAGAAGGAAAACTGAGACAAGAGAAAACCGAAATAGGATAAAGAGTAAACCACAACATTTAATGGAAGAGCAAAATTGAGGTTCAAGAGCAAGAGTTCACTCACTCACACACACACACACAAAAAAAAAAAAAAAAAAAAAAAAAAAAAAAAAAAAAAAAAAATCTTCAACACATCCATTGAAACTGGGCGAATACTTGAGGTAGGGAGTAGTGGCGTGCAGAGGAGAGGGGGGGTTGCAAAGGGCGGTGACCCCGGGCATCCAAATGGGGGGGGGGAGATTCAGTTAAAAAGGAAAATAAGATAGTGATTTGGGGCATACAATCAAGGAGTGTTTGGGGCATACAATCAAGGAGTTGTCCCCGGGCATCACCAGACCTCTGCACGCCACTCGTATGGGAGGTGGCAAAGTTAGTCGCATTTTTAAGAAAAGAGACAAACACGAAGCATTAAACCACAGACCAGTGTCACTGGCATGTATAGTATGTAAAATCATGGAAAAGATTATCAGGAGTAGAGTGGTGGAGCACCTAGAATGGAACAAGCTTATAAACGACAACCAGCATGGTTTCAGGGAAGGAAGATTCTGAGTCACAAACCTACTGGAATTTTATAACAAGTTAACGGGAGTAAGAGTGGTGGGTAAATTGCATCTTCTTGGACTGCAAGAAGGCCTTCAACACAGCTCCTCACAAGAAGTTAGTGCAAGGGCTAGAGGATCAGGCAAGAATAACAGGAAAGGCACTGCAGTGGATCAGAGAATTCCTGACAGGGAGGCAACAACGGGTCATAGTACGTGACGAGGTGTCAGAGTGGGCGCCTGGGACGACCGGGGTTCCACAGGGGTCAGTCATAGGACCAGTGCTGTTTTTGGTATATGTGAATGATATGACGGAATAGAATTAAATCGGATGAGGATCAAGCAGGACTACAAAGAGACCTGGACAGACTGGAAGCCTGCTCTAGTAACTGGCTCCTCAAATTCAACCCCACCAAATGCAAAGTCATGAAGACCGGGAAAGGGCAAAGAAGACCGTAGACAGAGTATAGGCTAGGTATCCAAAGACTGCGAACCTCACTCAGGGAAAATGATCTTCTGTTAAGTATAACACCGAGCACATCTCCTGAGGCTCAATTCAGCCAGATAACTGCTGCAGCATATGGGCGCCTGGCAAACCTAAGAATAGCATTCCGATACCTTAGCAAGGAATCGTTCAAGACTCTGTACACCGTGTATGCCAGGCCCATATTGGGGTATGCAGCACCAGTTTGGAACCAACAACTGGTCAAGCACGTCAAGAAACTAGAGAAAGTGCAAAGGTTTGTAACAAGACTAGTCTCAGAGCTAAGGGGAATGTCCTACGTAGAAAGGTTAAGGGAAATCAGCCTGACGACACTGGAGGACAGGAGGGTTAGGGGAAGACATGATAACGACATATAAAATACTGATAGGAATTGACAAGGCGGACAAAGACAGGATGTTCTAGAGATAGGACAAGGAAACAAGGGGTTACAGTTGAAAGATGAAGACTCAGATGAGTCAAAGGGATGTTAGAAAGTATTTCTTAAATCATAGAGTTATCAGGAAGTGGAATAGTCTGGAAAGTAACATAGTGGAGGTAGGAACCATACATAGTCTTAAGACGAGGTTTGATGAAGCTCATGGAGCAGGGAGAGAGTACCTAGTAGCGATCAGTGATGAGGCGGGGCCAGAAGCTGTGACTAGACCCTTGCAACCACAAATAGGTGAGTAAAATAGGTGAGTACATACATGCACACACACACACACACACACGCACACACACACACACACACACACACACACACACACACACACACACACACACACACACACAAACACACATCGCGGTCAGGAGCTGAGTCTCGACCCCTGCAACCACAAAAAGGTGAGTACACCCACGCACATGCACACATGAACGTAAATTGACTAGGTCATCCTTTGAGTCACTGGTCCGAGAAATTTGTGTCTCGAGGGAGCAGCTGCAGGGAAGGAAGTAAGGTAGCGAGGAGAAAATATATTAATAATATTTTGATTATTATTATGATTATTATTATTATTTTTATTAGTATTAAGTAAAGAAAAATATAATGAAATGTAATTTAAACAGACTTTGAATCACAAAACCTGCATGACGACTTATTAATCAAACCTGATAGAGGCAAAAGTGAATGTTTTTATACACTACTAGTAAATATAAAGAACTGTAAGTAGCCGTGTATGAAGGAAGAGAAGCCAAAATAAAGTAACACGTTGCAGGGTAGGTGCTGACTTAAATAGGGATAAATTAAGAGGTAATATCCCTAGAAAGCTACAGTAAAAAAAAATCCTTAAGAGTGACTTACAATGCAAGAAATAGGTAAAGAAGCATTCAAAAGGGAATGCAATTGCTCTGGAAGATTTTCTCTGCTGATTTTATCTGTTAAAATATTATTTTAAACAGTTAATTTCAATGCTCACGAAATCGAAATGATACGAGTGCAAACAAACCATACCAGAGCGGGGTTAGAACCCGCGAGTTTTATGAGTTTTATAGTTTATATGCTCAATGCTGTTCGTTAAATCTTATGATCAACCTTCCTAGTGTTATTCCTACACATCCGATACATCAGCTTCCTCATCCTCCTTTTCTTCGTCTTATTCGTCCTCCCCCTTCAAAAACTTGCACTCGTGGTGTAACTGACAAGTTACATAAAAGAAACTGTTGTAAATATTATAACTTGAAGTGACTGTCAGTTTGAGGATACGCTTGAGACGTCGCTGGAAAGGAAGCCAACACAAACATTGACTCTGGCTGAACCAACACCAAAACAAAAGGATTAGAAAAGAGAACCTAACCCAGGGAATTGAAGCAGACAAAAAGTAGGCTATGTTTATAAATATTTTGGTTTCTTCTGTGAGTTTTTTCTTATAAACCTGCGTTTTATAAAACTACATTTTATACAGAAGCTGCATTTACCAACTTTTCCCAACTCTATCTTAACACGACTTTTAAGACCTCAGATTTTATTTTTCATATGTCAAGTTAGGTTGAGTTTTGTTCTGTATGTAAAACTTTTAGAAATTACTAAAAATATGCATTTTAATACAAATAAGCTAGATGTTTAGCAAGGTGTTCTTTGTTCGGCTCCAGGAAACGTTCAAATCTGATTGAGTACATGTGCAGTATTACACTGCTGGTATAAACCTTGGTAATAAATACCAACAAGTTGGTTTAGAAAGACACGTAAGCAAACACTCTGACATATTTATTAGAAAACGTTTCGGTCCTGGGACCTTGATCACTTCTAACATACAGAGGTAGAAAGACTATATACATAATGTCTTTCTAAACCAGTATTACACTGCAAACACGATATCTTGATCACCCTACCGAAATCTCCTAGCTGAGGCTGACAGATTTAATTGCTCATTTTGTGTGACGGAATATGAAAAGAAAATATATGTAGCCTTTGCCACAATGTTATTATCAAATAGACTAGGATAGCAGTCCACTACGTGTGTACCCACAGTGTAGATATCACACAAATTAGGATAGCAGCAAACTGGTGGTGTACCATAATGGAACCAGTGTGCCCACATTGAAACTACTGAATGGGAAAGACTCACATTGTATGTGTTTCCACAATATAGGTAACGTATAGAATAGATAACGCACACAAAAGGTATACAAAAATTTTAAATATCGTATTTTAATCTCATTTTTTCAGGTAACAACAGCCTCCAGTCTTTAAAACCAGGCAGTGTGATGTACATATTAGGGAGGGTTGAGTAATGACCCGAGCTTTGTGAGGGAAGGGGGAAGTTAAACGTTTATGACCAGGTTGAAAAAGGTTCCGCAACTGCGGTCGATTGGCGTGGTTCATGTCCCTTGTTCCATGATTCATAGACACATTTTCTATGGATTTCTTTTTTTTTTTTAATAATTTTAGTCTTCTCTCTCTCTCTCTCTCTCTCTCTCTCTCTCTCTCTCTCTCTCTCTCTCTCTCTCTCTCTCTCCTTCCTTCATCAGGGGACATTCCCAGAAATTTCATTAAGTTTTTTCGTTTGGTAAGCATCTTGATGTTATTCAAGGACTTAATCTTTGCTGTAACAAGCAAAACCTCGCCTTTCCAAGTCTTCAACATATATCAACACACCACATTACGACTGCACCACATTTTCATCACAGTTCCACCACACCACACACACATCACCTCTACACCACACAACCACTTCACCCTTACTACACATCACCACCCCATCACCTTCGCCACACGTCACCACCACATCACCTCCCCATCACTACTCAGTCCCTCAGCATGTCACCACATGACCACAGCAGACTTCCTGAAACAACCAGATGATTCCTTTCCCCTCCAGGGTGCTAATTACACCCTAGAAGGTGACTAAAGAGTTTTAATTACCAGTTTCTGAATGCCTCTTCACCTGGAACTCAATTTGTTCATAAAAGGCGATGGTATTTAGCATGTAAACTCAATATATCTTCTTTGATAGCCTGACTGGCTGCGAGAGTTAATCGTCAGTGTAAAGATACCAGACCTCAGTTTGCGGTGATTGACCCAGACGAGTCTAGAACTTCACGTCTTCAGTTCCCCCGGGAAAGGGGTGGAAGGGGAGAAAGGGGCAATGTGAGGTATCATACATCCAAGAGATTCTTTACCTTCCAATGTCTTGCAGTCAGCCGTCATATTTTCTTTCTTTTGTTATGGATTTCTTTTCCAGTCTACTCATTTCTTTTTCAGTATATCCATTTTTCTTTTTCAGTCTACTCATTTCTTTTCCAGACTATTCATTTTTCTTTTCTCGGTGGAGGTGTCTCTTGACTACATATTTCTCTTCAACTCACAACTCTGTCCATGTCAACACTGAGCCTTGTGAGAGCTGTTTGTGTCGAAATAATCTTTTATTCTATTTGAGAAAAGCTTCGAGTAGTGTTCCTTATTTAAAGTTTTGTTTAATTCTTTTGCTTTCATATTTATTCTGTTTCACAGTTTTAATCTGTTGTCAGTCCTCTGTTCGTGTCCTGGTTCAAAGTACATGGATTTGGAGTGCAGGCACGGTATTATCATGGACTTAACCACTGTTGGAAAATTTAAGAAGTGTGTGCATCTACTGAGATGTTTGTATGACCGTGAAGATCCCAGCGGCTTATAGTACCTTCATTCGTCTGTCTATCGCCAGTCGAGACCCCACCGTGGTATTCAATCTTCAAGAGGAAGTACCGAGGCCAGTCTTCTGTGGTGGACCTTCTACCTAAGGATTCCAAGTCGTTGTATGGCTGCATGTGTCTCAGTGCTGTCTCCCTGAATATTACTGTGGATGATTCTTAGGTAGTGCATGGTAATTTTATATATTATCTGAGTTTCGTTTATTTTCAGGCGAGGATTATTCAATACTAGTATTAATCAATACTAGCTTTGCTAACAAAATTTACTACTGGTATTTAACCTTTCTTTTATATATTTCCATTTTTTCCATCTTTCCTTTATATAAGGATAAACCCGACAGCTATTTTTCCATGACCAGCATCATAGTTTTAGACAAAAGAATTTTTTTTTGCCATGTTTCAAAACTGCTGGAATAGCAAATATTTCATCGACCTAGAGGCCTAGAGGCCGTGTATAACCCTTACTGATTTAACGCTCTTCATTGAATATAATATTAACACTAGCGAGTGTGATACTCAAATATTTATTGCTGATGTTTATGACTCTTCAGTCATTTAGTGATTTTCTGATTTATCGTCGGTCATGGAGAGAGTCGCCTATATTTTTATTAACGTTAATGTGCAATAAATGACTTAATTTTGTTACCGATGGTAACCTATTCTAACTTAACTTAACGTAGAGTAAGTTAAACCATCCTGTAAAAACTTGTATAGAAAACTGGCTTGGCTACAGACTTTGAGAAGTGCTACTCCAAATGTAAGCCAAATGAAAGAGTGATAACAGCGAACAACCCCCCCCCCCCCCAACCTTCCACACACACACACACACACACACACACACACACACACACACACACACACACACACACGACAAAGTAAAATGCTCTTCAGTACAATTTTACAGTCTCCATAACAACAACTGCTACCAGGCTCTCTGTGTTATTGAACCCTTAACACTGGTGGCCTCAGACTGAAATATTCTACGTCTCTGGACTTCCCCTCGGACAAACTGCTGTGTACACAATATATTCTGGTGCGTGATGTTTATGAAAATATTGAATATGAATGTAATCGGCGTCCTCGTCTCTTCAAAAGAGCGAATTTTGAAGTTCATTAAGAGATCTTGAACCCCAAAAGATACAGGACCTACTCATTCCTACATTGGGTCAAATTGATTACATCCCAAATTCAATATGTTTTAAGTATCCTAAATGTCTAGTAATTTCCCATAAAAACAATAATTTATAATAAATGACGATAACCCTCATTGTTCAACATCGTAAAGACTGGAATAATAGCATTTTTAATATTAAATAAAATAAGAGTTAAATAAAAAATAACTATAATGTTAAAAAAATGTGATGAAACATATTCCAGAGATAAAATACAACACAACATAACAAAGAGGATGTACTACCTAATACATTTTTATGGAACAGGTAGCTGAAAAATACAGTTGTATTTGTAATGCTACACTCTCGCCTTGCAACACTCCGTCTGTCTGGAAATGACACAGGAATTTTAAGTTTTCAGTGAAATGTATCAGTACAGTGGGATGCTTTGATGTTAATGAAGAGTCTTTGTACAGAGGGACAAGTGATAACCTTTCAAGCGTTGAACTTGAAGGGATCATACAGCACCAGTACCATCTAATGAGAGTGGAGGCAGCTACAGTTCAATGGATCAAGAACCTTGCTTAAATGATGCACTGCAGATCAAGCATTTTTGAAGAACATTATGAAGTTGTGATTTCATAAAGCTTGCTTAGTGCGTAACTTAGTAGCAATGAATGTTAACCCTGATCTCGAATCGGGAAA
>NC_091346.1:16983831-17018831 GCF_038502225.1 Cherax quadricarinatus
TATATATATATATATATATATATATTCATATATATCTATATATATATATATATATATTTATATATATATATATATATATATATATATATATATATTTATATATATATATATATATATATATATATATATATATATATATATATATATATATATATATATATATATATATATATATATAATTTATAATTTATATCTGGCACCTTTGCCAGAGAGAGGCTGTGGGCATCCCGTTCTGTGGTTTTGGCACAATATCTTCCAATTAAGAACACCTACCAGAATTATCATCAACAGGCTGGAGTGTGAATACCTGTAGCTCGTTTTGGAAGGGGCAAGAATATTCTGCATTTCCTTTCTCCCTTCGGAATCAATAAAAGTGTTGTGTATGTGAAGTCTGTGAGGGAAGAATCATAACGGTCACTTATGGGTAGGTGTCTGTGAGGGGAGGTGGGCCGCATGCAGAAGGCGGTGGAGGTTGAGGGGTTAAACTGTGTCCCCCTCTTCCCCTTCCCCAAACAGGCGCGTATACACGTGTGCTCGTGTTTCGATAATGGAGTGTTTGTTCATCGTGTGTGTATTGTGTATACTGCATAATATGTGCTTAGCATGCGCAATGTGTGCACATATCACATGTAGTGTATAGCCGTGGGTCGTTTATAGTGGGGGGATGTGCACAGAGCATAGTGGCGAGTAGTGGGAGGCAATGAGTGCACAACTCCGTCAGGCCTGCCTCAGTCATCACATCCCCAACACCTCCCTCTCCTCCACCAACCACCATATCGTATATGGTAATGGGTTCTTGATACTGTCAAACCCTACCCCAGTTTCCACCTCTCATAGTGCCTCAAGTACACTACTCAGAGTGCATCCACATCAAGCACAATTTAATCCTGCTTATAACAATACACGTGGCCAAGGTTTGAGGGAATCGTGTTTCGTGCTGGACACAACACGTATGAGATGCTTCCCTTTCTCCTTGGATTTTTGGGGTTTCCTGTCTTCCTGTCTCACGTTATTTTATTTTTCATAACTATATTTCATTTATCAATCTATTTCATTCCTCATCACTTAGTTCCATTCCTCGTGAATTTTTTTTCATTCGAATTACTTTTGTTTCATTTTTCATAAATTCGGTTCAATTGAGATAAATCAAAGTACTAGTAGCCACTGTGAGAGTAGATATCTCTCTCTCTCTCTTTCTCTCTCTCTCTCTCTTTCTCTCTTTCTCTCCTTAGCTGATTAAAGCTTTTTACTTAAGATCAAAGGAATAGTAAATATTATCCACTTCTGATGACGAAGTTTGCCAAACTTTCTAAGCCTTTCTTTTTAAAGAAAGCGAAGACTTTACTTTGTCAATAATGTCTTTAGACTAGACCTTCAAATTATAAAAATTAAATGGAAATTTTTTGCTTATTTATTATTAATAATTTTTAAAACACCATCCCTTTAACCTCTTTGAGTTTAGATCTTTCTCTTGGAATTAATAATAATAATAATAATAATAATAATAATAATAATAATAATAATAATAATATTAATAATAATAATGAAATGAACTTATTAAATTGGTAATTATCAAAATAAGGCACCAGCAAACATTAGTAGTGGAATAACCAGGCACTGCCCAAATATATTTCGTTTTGTCAATGAAAATTTCATTCCTTAGTACGTATCTCTTCTGCGCTGACCTTATCAGGAGGCGGTTATGGGGGACTCGCATCCCATCACCTGCCTTGTGTTCCATATATTCCTCTCCCACATCCTTCCAATATTACTACCCAATATTCCTTTAGTCTTGAGATTCCACGAGAAAGATATTACTTAAAAATATAGCTCAATATACACTAAAAAAGAGAGAAATATCGAAAATTTAATTCTCAGAGAATTGTTAATAGTTCATCATGAAAATAGAGTTTCATATTCGGCCTCTTAATAGAGGCTCTCTATAAAACTTATCGTCATGATGTTCCACAATAGTTTAGAAACTCACGCAATATATGAGAATGACCCACGATTCCTTAGAACGCCCCACAATATAACACAATGCCCTACGATACCTTAGAATGTCCTATAATATCACACAGTGCCCTACGATACCTCAGAATGTTTCACAATATCACACAATGCCTAACGATACCTTAGAATGTCCCACAATATCACACAATGCCCTACGATATCTTAGAATGTCCCATAATATCACACAATGGCCTACGAATACTCAGAATGCCCCACAATATCACACATTGCCCTACGACACCTTAGAATGTCCCACAATATCACACAATGCCCTACGATACCTTAGAATGCTCCACAATATCACACAATGCCCTTCGATACCTTAAAATGTCCCATATCACACAATGCCCTACGATACCTTAGAATGTCGCACAATATCACACAATGCCCTACGATACCTCAGAATGTTCCACAATATCACACAGTGCCCTACGATATGCGTTAATTCCAAAATGCTGCAAGGACTCGCACAGCGTTTTAAAATCCTATTAATATTAAAATATTTCCACATTACGGAAGGTCTCCCACATTCTGTAATGATTCCCAAATAATGTATATTCTCATTTTGATGAAATTTCCACATTATGTAGAGATACCATTTTATGTAAGGATTCACCCACCCGTCCCCCCCCCGTCCCCCAACCCCCCCCCCCAAAAAAAAAAAAAAATAAAAATAAGGATTCCACCACAGTCTGTCAAAGATTACCTACATTTAGGGATTCCGCAAATGATTCACCACATTAGGTAAAAATTCCCCACGCTGGCTAGATAATTCATCTGTAAATATTTGCATTTGTGGTCACAGTGGGGAAGCCCATGCTAACCTCCCTATGGTGTATAAATATACCAGTTATTGTGGCTAGCTGCTCCACTGGCTTACGCACTCGCCTGGAACTTTACGACTCACTCGCCATGGGTTCCAACTCCACCTGCACCGTGGTTTCGCCATAGCATGTGAGGATCCCCCACATGAGGTCTTAAACCCAGATATTATCCCTGACTCCATCCATTTTCAACATGGATAAAACTGCGACCACGCAAGTTGGTAAGAGGATTATCGACTAGAAGCTGTTTGTGCGAGCGTTAAATCGGCCGTGAGTTATTGAAATTTTTAGCTACTTATGGTAAAATTAATATTAATTACAAGCTGCAGTTCTCTCACATGTTCCTGTTAATTTTCATTTACATCAATAGTCTCACCTATATCCATTTCGTGTAATCCAGCATCATATTTGAAGTAGGAACTCTGTGAGATTATATCTTAGTCTGTTTTTTCTGTCTGTTCAACTCTCTTCTTGTTACACAATGGGTTTACAGTGTTATATTGAGTTCCTACAGCTATTTACAAGCTTCTCCTTCTCTCTCTCCCTCGCTTTTCATCTCTGATAATTTAAACTAACCTTCCCTAATCCTACCTGACATAAACTATGGTTTGGTGAGCTCCAGATAAATGGAAGAGATGTGTGGATGCCGCTAATCTAAGCAAATCGTGCTACATTCACTCCTCTTCCTCGGTTATTGAGGCTGGGACTTTGGATAGTTTCAAATTTAGGTTGGATAAGTACATGAGTGGGAGGGGTTGGATTTGAGTGGGACTTTCACATCAGAGCTTATTTCTTGGGTGGCATTGAAAACTGGGTTGGGCAAATGTTTTGTTAGTGGGATGAATTGTAAAGGACCTGCCTAGTATGGGCCAACAGGCCTCCTGCAGTGTTCCTCCTTTCTTATGTTCTTATGTTCTTAAACTTGACTGCCTTTATCCCAAAACCTGACTGCCTTTTTTCTTAACGTTATTGTAAGAAAGGCTTTAAGGCAGTAATAATAATTACGTTAACTTAAGGTATTTGCCAGATTCTATTAGGTCTATATGATTAACTACAACTTAATTAGCAGTAAAAATATGTCTTAAAGACGATCATGCAATTAATTCCGTATACGTTTATACGGAAGTGACTTACATATATAGACAATATATGCTTTACATCTCTCCTCGTCTCACACTGGCTGTTTAATTAATGTAATAGTTTTTCAGATAGACAATACTGAGAGATTAACCTCAAGTGGTAAACGTCTCACCTTCTCAGAGCATGAATGATAATGACTGAACCACAGTGTAAGACGTGTGTGCAACTGTGCGTGTGGGAGAGAGGGAGAGAGAGAGAGAGAGAGAGAGAGAGAGAGAGAGAGAGAGAGAGAGGGAGAGAGAGAGGGAGAGAGAGAGAGTTCAGGGGTCACTCTAGGGACCAATAACACTTTACAAAACGAGCCTTTTGATTTGATTATTTGAATGGTAGAAAAACTTTTCTAAATTTCGAAACAGAATCACATAAACTTATATATATATATATATATATATATATATATATATATATATATATATATATATATATATATATATATATATATAGGCAGTTTGGAGGGATATGTTTTGTATCTTTATACGTATATACTTCTAAACTGTTGTATTCTGAGCACCTCTGCAAAAACAGTGATAATTTGTGAGTGTGGTGAAAGTGTTGAAAGTATTTACTTTTTGAGGATTTTCTTTCTTTTTTGGGTTACCCTGCCTAGGTGGGAGACGGCCGACTTGTTAAAAAAATATAATATATATATATATATATATATATATATATATATATATATATATATATTTTATTATTTATTTTTTTTATTATCACACTGGCCGATTCCCACCAAGGCAGGGTGGCCCGAAAAAGAAAAACTTTCACCATCATTCACTCCATCACTGTCTTGCCAGAAGGGTGCTTTACACTACAGTTTTTAAACTGCAACATTAACACCCCTCCTTCAGAGTGCAGGCACTGTACTTCCCATCTCCAGGACTCAAGTCCGGCCTGCCGGTTTCCCTGAATCCCTTCATAAATGTTACTTTGCTCACACTCCAACAGCACGTCAAGTATTAAAAACCATTTGTCTCCATTCACTCCTATCAAACACGTTCACGCGTGTTTGATATATATATATATATATATATATATATATATATATATATATATATATATATATATATATATATATATGCAAAACAACCGCTGTGAAAGAGTAGTGAAATTCCAAGTGCTTTCATGATTACTCACATTGTCAAGGAACTATGTAATTCATATAGTTCCTTGACAATGTGAGTAGTCACGTAAGCGCTTGGAATTTCACTACTCTTTCACAGTGGTTGTTTTGCATATTTTAGAATCACCTGTTTACTGTGATCTTATAGTATATATATACATATATATATATATATATATATATATATATATATATATATATATATATATATATACACACACACACACACACACACACGTGTGTGTGTGTATGTGTATGTGTGCGCGTGTGTATGTTGGAACATTAGACTGCAAGGTATATTAGAAGGAAGACGTGTGGGCGAGGTGTAGACAGATACACTTGGGTGTATATTTCAGCATTTGAGTATGTAAAGGTGAGTTACTGTCAAAAAAGGCTGCAAGAATAAAGTGGGTGCGTTTAAAACCCCTATCAATAAAAGATTGTTAACTGATGGAAAAAAAATCCAGTTAACTGTTGCTAGAACAAATCAAAACTAACCCATTGTTAGAAATATAAGCGCTTGATAACATTTCGGTTAATCTTGGACCGTTATTGGATTATGGAATGAATGCAATGTTAATTTTTTTGCCAGGTAATTTAACTATTGCAACTTGAATTCTTCGACATTATTTACTGAATTTCATTCTCTCTCCTGTTTTGAAACTTTCCTCCAGAAATCTAACCATTATTTCCATTGTGCTCTCCACTTATCTTAAGTGGACGAGTATTACTCCAACTTTTATGAAGTCTGAGGTGAACCCGAGGAGGAGCAACTTTCCGGTGGTGAGTTATGGGTGTTTTGTGTCACAGTACAGCAGATGATCAATTACGGAAAAAAGCAGAGCTTTTCTCAGTAAATATAATGCCTAGACAAAGTATCATCTACCTGGGATCAAATTGAATCTCATTTCGCAGGAAAATACTAGTAACAAATAGCAGCTGTTGTGGCTTCATTGAAATGAAAAAATTCTCTGAAGTTTACTCTCCATATTGAATGTTTGTTATGGATATCAAAAAGGAAAATGCATCAGAATGCGAAGATTATGGATGACGTATCACTTAGGGTTGAGTTTCGACATGACGAAGGTCAACACAGGGAGAAACAATATCGTCTACATCGTCTACAAACTAGGTACCTTTACCATACTTGTCGGCACTATCAGCCAAACCAGTGGTTTCTTTTGAGGATGCAAAGCACTGTGTATAAATGTTGTAGCGAAAAAGTAGCTGGAGGAAATGAAGATGTCGTGCTGGAGATCACTGAATAGTGTAAATATTATGCAGAGAATATCGAGTGAAAAAAATTAGAAGACGTTGATGGTGGTATTAAAGACATAATATCAACAGCGGAAGACTAATGACTGAGATGGCTGGGTCATGAAGAAAAGAAGAAACATAATAGGTTGACCAAAAGGTTTAGCAAATTTCAGAAGAAAGAGCTGCAGGGAGCATTTGAGGGAGTGTTGGATGGTGTGAGAGTGATTTTGAAAATCAGGAGCTTGAGCATTCAGCAGGCAAGTGTGTACATTATCTAGAAAAGGCACTTGATGAGAATGACATGAAAAGTGTAAGACTTAACTCGCACAAGAAGAACTTCAACAATTGCCCTTATTTTGTATATAATGAAATATAACTCTGTGTAATGAGTATTTATCAACGTAAATAGCTCCTAATGAACTAGATTGAGTTTGGAGATTTGAAGCACTGTTTGTATTCTGTGGGTCCTTAATGGATATTTAATATAGGGCAAAATATCAGTACAAATGCTCGAGGAATATCATATCCCCAAAACATGCTCTTTCAAAAAGAATAATTTAATGTTCATCTCTTCTAGAGTTGAAGAACTTCCGCCACAGTCATCATCTGGGAGAAATCAGCGCCACTCCTCAAGACTGAAGAAAGAACCGTATGAATCGAGACTGATGAATTTCTGGCGAGCCGTAGAATCTTACTCGTTTTTCTATGGTGACAGAGACGCCTCACTGGCCTGAAACAACTCATTTCTGCTCCTGCCACGCCATGACGGTCCTGAAGAACCGGCCGGGACACCTACACGTTGAGTTCCTGTCTTCATGGATCCGAATGGCAAACTGCCGACGATATAGAAGAAAAAATACACGTTACTGAAAAAAATCTTCATCTGAACGATATTTTGCTCTGTTACAACTTTTATGAAGTCTTAGAAAGAATAAAAAAAAAACAATATCGAATGACTGCTGCATTGAGATATTTACAGAACTCATTAGAAGCTTTATGAATCCTTTTCAGCGTTTGCAGAAAAGAGATAAATATCAGAGAGAGAGAGAGATAGAGAGAGAGAGAGAGAGAGAGAGAGAGAGAGAGAGAGAGAGAGAGAGAGAGAGAGAGAGAGAGAGGTCAGTTAAAGCAGAGAGAGTGAGATCAGTGCTTCTGCATACACAGAGTCGAACCACAGTTGTTCAGGTTATATTCTTTTGAACACATCTTTTAAAAGATACATCTAGAACCCGGCAATACATGTTATACGGATGAATTCCTTTCCTATAACAGGAAAAATACATTATTCCGAAGGAAAAACTATATGACTGCAGCAACGCTTCGCTCAGGGCTGAATCACACCAAGTTTTAATACACAACCCTGGACAAAACGTTGTGCTATTGATACAGGTTCTCACGGCAGCATAGCGTCTCTTTGTCCACCTTGTTATATTCACTTTAAAATCCTGGTTTTTCATACAATTCCAACATCTCTGTGCGAATGAAATTACAACAGTCTTATGAATCTCCCAAAGGTACTGCCTGGTTAGAGTTCCTTTGACAGTTGTATTTATACTGTGTTTATCTTCTATCATTGTTGCCGCGTTCCTGTCATTTGAGTTTCTAGTTGTAGTTCTGGCCAAGAAGTGTAAACAGTGTATTTATGTGTATGTAGTATAGAATAATATTTTGTACCGAGTATCAGGGGAAAGGGATGGAAGGTAATCCAGCTAATTTCAGGGAACCAGAGCACAGATCCAATTCTCTAGATCAGGAGCCCCTCACCAGCGTCAAGGAACCTCCCTAGAGGGGTGTGTACCGAGTAAACGCCTGATATATCCGAGTAGATTCACTGTTGACATATGCTATGTACTAGATTAGAATTGACCTAGATGTATATAACCTACTTTCGTATGTGAGTTATGTATGTATATTATCTAGAAGAACTGATGCTCCTCAGATGTATTAAGGGATTTCCAAAGACTTTAGCAACACTTAAACAGAGTTCCGTGGCTGGAATAACTCAAATATAAACCACAATTTGGTGAGTAAACTTTCGATGAAGTTTAATGGAGTTTTAGGCGCATCTAATAATATTTTTTCCCTTCAGATGAATTTAAAAGTTGGTAATTTACGTATTCAGATTTTTTTTACCGATTTTTTATCTGTAATATTTTGGAACAATCCTCCAGAATTATTTTTTTTCCCCTTCCATTAAGTTCTCCATTTTTTTTAATTGGACGAGCATTCCTTAAACTTCCATGAAGTCTACAATGAATAAACTTCAGCCTGAATTTCTTGGACAATGATTTGGTGGAAGCTTTTTTTGGAAGATATTAATAACTTGCCATTATTAATAGGACTTGCCATTTGTTATTAACAAATGGCAAGTCCTATAAATGCACCAGCGTGAAGAAAAAAGTGAATAAAGTACATTACTGAAGCTGTACCAAAGGCTAAGTGTTTACACAATAAAACACTTCGCCTTTGGTACAGCCCACAAAATCATAAATGTTATAATCAGTGTTTATTATACACTGTCGGGGATTTGCCAGAGTCATCAAAGGGAGAAATTCAGGGAGAGGGCACCCCATCTGGTGTGGCTCGTTGCATAAAATGTTTAAACAAAATTTGTTTATAATATCTAACAAATTTCTAAATGAGCTGCAAACAACATAGTGGGTGAGTGTGAGTGTTTGCGCGCGCGCGTGTATATATATATATATATATATATATATATATATATATATATATATATATATATGCAATAAGATCACAGTAAACAGGTGACTTCAGAATATGCAAAACAACCACTCTGAAAGAATAGAGAAATTCCAAGCGCTTTCGTGACTACTCACATTATCAAGGAACTATGAAAGTAAAGCATCCAAGGAAGCTATATAAGGGGTCTGGCCAGCACCTCACTATCAGATCCCACAACGGTTAAACACCTGACGCGCGCCGACCCAACTTGGATAGGTCCTTTGCACAACTCACCCCACAAACTATTCTACCCAAGAAAATTTAAAAATTATTTGTCCAGTGTATTATTAAATTCTTCCCAAATTCTATTAATTATAAATGGATCTAATTTATATAAACCAAAGGAAATATTCATATTATTGTCAAAACTGCTTTTTATGAAACAAGATTCAATTATATTCCTGTCGACCATAGACTTGTTTGATACTACTTTCTCAACTTTTTGAAAATCGATTGGATGGTTAAAATCTCTTACATGAATAAATAGAGCATTGGAATCTTGTCCAGTTCTAATGCTATATTTATGTTGTTTTAATCTTAGTTCGAGATTTTTACCAGTTTGACCGTAATAAACTTTATCGCAAATTTTACAAGGAACCTTATAGACACATCCATCAGCATTTTGGGGGGAATTCTTTATCAAAAGTTTTTTTACTGTATCAAGATTTTTAAATACAACTTTAATATTAAAAGTCTTAAGAAGAGAAGGCATATCAACCAAGTTTTCATGGTAAGGGAGAACCAACATATTTTTAGTTGAATAAGGCTGGTTGTCCCTTTTTGGATTGTAAAAAGTATTTCTAGCAACTTTAAAAGATTTATCAATTACATTTCTTGGGTATTTTAAATCATTACCTATTTCATAAATTTTGGATATTTCCTCATCTATGAACTCAGGACTACAAATTCGTAAAGCTCTCAAAAACATTGATGAGAAAACAGACAGTTTGACTATCTTGATGCGAGGAATAATAGTGGACATAGGAACAGTTATTTGTAGGTTTTCTGTAAATTTAAAATTTGAATTCATTATTACCCTTAATAATTAAAACATCTAGAAAAGGCAATGAGTTATTTTCTTCAAACTCAACAGTAAAGTTTATAGAATGGGCTAAGCTATTTAATTTTCCTAGGAAATGGTGTATATCTACATTTTTGGGCATAAGACACAAAATATCATCAACATATCTGAACCATTTAGCTCTATTAGGGAGGATTGTGTTAAGTAACCTTGTTTCAAAAAATTCCATGTATAGGTTACTAAGAACAGGTGAAAGAGGATTTCCCATTGCCATACCAAACTTCTGAGTGTAAAACTTATCATTAAATACAAATTTTGCACCAACAATGCAAAGTTTAATAAGTTTAATGATAGTAGGAACTGGCAATGGTAAATCATAGTTAACGAGTTCTTCAGATAAGAAACTTAATAAATCATCAACAGGAACTTTCGTAAACAAGGAAGTAACATCAAAACTAACCATGTTAAAATCATTTAAGTCAGTCAAGGAGCTTAATTTATCAACCAAGTCTATGTTGTTTTTAACATTAAAGTTAGAAATTTTGCCAACAATAGGGCTCAAAATATCAACAAGCCATTTGGATAATTTATATGAAACTGACCCTATGGAGCTAATAACTGAGAGATCGACATGAGAGATCGTCCTTTTGATGATTTTATGAGAATTATTCTTCAGAAACATATTGAAATAACTAAAATACAGGAGAAGGAAGCATTCAAAATATTGAGAAACAAAAAATACTCTTTTAATCAGGCCATTCCATCAGAATGGAAACACAGTATGTTGGATCATTGCTATAATAAACTCAGAAGAATTTGTAATGATCTCAAGAGCAAACTACAAAGAAAATTAGACATTTTAATTGAAAATAGTGATTGGACAAAGCATGCTAATAACAATTTTGTAATTAACTTATCAGATGAAATTTTAGACAAACATACAACTGCTGCTCTAGGTTTTGGCCTAAGTTTTGCAACTTCAAAAAAGCTTAATAATGTTGAAATTGCAAAAGCCTTTTGTAACTTTGAAAAAATTTCTGATTTATCCTCTGATGAAATTAATATTAGTAAAGGAATGGTATATAGCTCTATGTTAAAACCAAACATTCCCAATTGCCCTCAAAGATTCTTTAAGTCTTATGATACACTTAATAACAACAAAAATTTGCGCCTTTCTAAAGCAGACAAAATAAATGCAATAGTAATTATGAAAGAAAATGATTACCAAGAAAAAATGAATAATCTCTTAGATGATACTGAAACCTATTCTAAACTTAGGAAAAATCCCCTAGAAACCGTTAACAGCAATTTCAATAAAACAATAAAACTTCTACTGAAAGGCAAAGATGAATTAGTCAAACAATTTACTTCCACTAATCCATCTTTGCCTTACATGTATGGACTAATAAAAACACACAAACCAGGGAATCCAGTCAGACCAATTTTTAGCTCCATAGGGTCAGTTTCATATAAATTATCCAAATGGCTTGTTGATATTTTAAGCCCTATTGTTGGCAAAATTTCTAACTTTAATGTTAAAAACAACAGACTTGGTTGATAAATTAAGCTCCTTGACTGACTTAAATGATTTTAACATGGTTAGTTTTGATGTTACTTCCTTGTTTACGAAAGTTCCTGTTGATGATTTATTAAGTTTCTTATCTGAAGAACTCGTTAACTATGATTTACCATTGCCAGTTCCTACTATCATTAAACTTATTAAACTTTGCATTGTTGATGCAAAATTTGTATTTAATGATAAGTTTTACACTCAGAAGTTTGGTATGGCAATGGGAAATCCTCTTTCACCTGTTCTTAGTAATCTATACATGGAATTTTTTGAAACAAGGTTACTTAACACAATCCTCCCTAATAGAGCTAAATGGTTCAGATATGTTAATGATATTTTGTGTCTTATGCCCAAAAATGTAGATATACACCATTTCCTAGGAAAATTAAATAGCTTAGCCCATTCTATAAACTTTACTGTTGAGTTTGAAGAAAATAACTCATTGCCTTTTCTAGATGTTTTAATTATTAAGGGTAATAATGAATTCAAATTTAAAATTTACAGAAAACCTGCAAATAACTGTTCCTATGTCCACTATTATTCCTCGCATCAAGATAGAGTCAAACTGTCTGTTTTCTCATCAATGTTTTTGAGAGCTTTACGAATTTGTAGTCCTGTGTTCATAGATGAGGAAATATCCAAAATTTATGAAATAGGTAATGATTTAAAATACCCAAGAAATGTAATTGATAAATCTTTTAAAGTTGCTAGAAATACTTTTAACAATCCAAAAAGGGACAACCAGCCTTATTCAACTAAAAATATGTTGGTTCTCCCTTACCATGAAAACTTGGTTGATATGCCTTCTCTTCTTAAGACTTTTAATATTAAAGTTGTATTCAAAAATCTTGATACAGTAAAAAAACTTTTGATAAAGAATTCCCCCCAAAATGCTGATGGATGTGTCTATAAGGTTCCTTGTAAAATTTGCGATAAAGTTTATTACGGTCAAACTGGTAAAAATCTCGAACTAAGATTAAAACAACATAAATATAGCATTAGAACTGGACAAGATTCCAATGCTCTATTTATTCATGTAAGAGATTTTAACCATCCAATGGATTTTCAAAAAGTTGAGAAAGTAGTATGAAGCAAGTCCATGGTCGACAGGAATATAATTGAATCTTGTTTCATAAAAAGCAGTTTTGACAATAATATGAATATTTCCTTTGGTTTATATAAATTAGATCCATTTATAATTAATAGAATTTGGGAAGAATTTAATAATACACTGGACAAATAATTTTTAAATTTTCTTGGGTAGAATAGTTTGTGGGGTGAGTTGTGCAAAGGACCTATCCAAGTTGGGTCGGCGCGCGTCAGGTGTTTAACCGTTGTGGGATCTGATAGTGAGGTGCTGGCCAGACCCCTTATATAGCTTCCTTGGATGCTTTACTTTCATAGTTCCTTGATAATGTGAGTAGTCACGAAAGCGCTTGGAATTTCTCTATTCTTTCAGAGTGTTGTTTTGCATATATATATATATATATATATATATATAATATATATATATATATATATATATATATATAATATATATATATATATATATATATATATATATGCCTTCTAAACATTAAACAAATGAGTAGTAATGCTTAACGAATTTCGAATAAGTACGATTTTGCTTTCCCATTAAGAGACGTCAAATCTTCGCGAGTAAGTCTCCAAGATGAATGGCATCCAATTTCTCTACCAGCCTCAGAGGATGGAGTGGAAAGTCAGCTAAAGACAGTCGAAGGTTATTCCAGGATTTTTGCTTCAAGGACAGTTACAGGAAAGGCGTTCACCTGCATCGTTATTTTAGTTGTTTGTTTCTCTTGCTTAGGACAGAAGAGATTTTGGTCTCATTTGTTTAGAAAAATTAAAATAATGTTTGTTTAACTTGTATATTAGGAGAAAAACAAATGGAGCTTTTCGTCTAACTTTCAGGCAAAAAATGTTTGACACACAAAGAGTTTTTGTTTCACCTGCAAAGGCTATGCGAGGAAATTATGTCCTCATTTGCACTGAAATTGAGAAATACGAGGAAGTTTGAGGTCTCACCTGTAAAAACTGAGAGAGGTAAGAGAAGGTTGTCTATAATTCATAGATGAAGGATATAAACATGAGATTTATTTATATCAATAGAATAGAATAAGAGAGAGAAAAGAGAAGCTATTTCGTGTGTAAGGGTTTATTAACTTTCTTTTCTTACCTAAGAGAGAATGTTTATTGAGACTAATTCACTTGGATGAGACCAATTTCCCGTGAAGGTTTCGAAGCCTTTGGCCCTCTAAATAATTCCCAGACCATGTGGGGGACTTCGGCCCTCTAAATACCATTGAAATGCTCATATCCTTTGTATATCCGTCCGTTCAAGAACAACATTAATTCCAAGTTGACAATGTTATCCGTATCTCGGGTAGGAGGATGAGTGTTATGTCTAGAGAACTTTGAAGTAGACCATAGATCAAGGGCCCACACGAAAGAATGATTTCTACTGTCAAATCCGGAGAGTCCTGGAAAGGTGTTTACCAACTCAAGTTTAGCCGCCTTCTTGATTCGCCGGTACTCTCCCGGCCCGGGTCTTTTCCAGATGGTGACCCGGCCTTGGCTCCCTGCCTGAGACTTATGTCTGCCATGGGAGGAGGTACAAGTACCTTTTCATCTTCTGGGACCAGCGGTCCCCAAGCCTAACCCCATTCCCCGTCCTCACAGGGCTCGTAGGGAGAGGCTAGGCCTCTGGTCTGCTATCTTCCCCGCCCCAGGGGGGCTCGTAGGAATGGCAGTCTTGTGAGCTGCAGGTGGTAGCAAGCTCTGGCCATGTGAAGTTTAACAGTAGTCTCTCGTCGTATATATACGCGAAATAAAAGAAAATGCATTCTGCTGCTGCAAATGTAAAAAAAAAAATTGCTTAAGGGAGTTAGCTTTTCGCAAACTAATAAACGCAAAAGCTAGTTTAAATTAGAATTAGAATGATGACACTGGTGAGTTTTTGTACCTAACACACTGGATGAAGTTGGAACAGGATACGAATAAAATTTGCACTTTTTATGTAAAATAGTGAAATATTCAGTAACTTCGGTAGAATACAAACAGTGTTAGATGACGTGTTGATCCATTCTGGACAATTATCAAAGCAATTCCGACATAGTAGTGGAATAGGACAGACTGAAGCATTACCTAACTCTAATACTGCAACTTATTTTTAAATACTTGGTTGTCTCTCTTAGAAATTTCTGAGAATTTTTAATTAACTTTTGATATAAAATTTCCGTTAAAAAATTATTTCAACAGATTAAACGTTCAGCTTTCATTCTATACCTCAATTTTTAGCATGGAACAAAATCAGAACATAATTATCAGTGCAGAATAAAATTGCATCAACATTCTATATAATGAAATCCCAATCATCTCTGTATCTATTATATATATATATATATATATATATATATATATATATATATATATATATATATATATATATATATATATTTTATATATATATATATATATATATATATATATATATATATATATATATATATATATATATATATATATATATATATATATATATATATATGTCGTGCCGAATATGTAAAACTGGTCAATTAGCAAGAACGCATTTAAAATTAAGTAATTTCTGAAATTTTCTCTTATACGTTTAAAGATATATTTTTTTCATTAATGTTAATGTAAAATTTGTTAATTTTGCAATAAAAGAATCTTAGAAAACTTACCTAACCTTATTATAACAAGAGCAATTTATTTTAGCCTAACCCAACTAAATATATTTTAGATACGTTTACAATAATTTAATACTAAACAAACACAATGAAATATATTTTTTTCGTTAGGTTCAGAATGATTTTGACGAAATTATTGCATACACAAATTTTAACTTGTCCTATATGGCAAGATGAACGTTGCTATTTAAGCCAAGATGGCAAGTTCTGCCTATTCGGCACGACATATATATATATATATATGTGTGTGTGTGTGTGTGTGTGTGTACTCACCTATTTGTACTCACCTATTTGTGGTTGCAGGGGTCGAGTCCTAGCTCCTGGCCCCGCCTCTTCACCGGTTGCTACTAGGCCCTCTCTCTCCCCGCTCCATGAGCTTTATCAAACCTCGTCTTAAAACTGTGTATGGTTCCTGCCTCCACTACGTGTGTGTGTGTGTGTGTGTGTGTGTGTGTGTGTGTGTGTGTGTGTGTGTAAATATATATATATATATATATATATATATATATATATATATATATATATATATATATATATATATATATATATATATATATATATAACAGAATTATTCTTGGTAGTTATGCCGGATTGTTTCAAAAAAATCGTCTAATGGCTCTATAAATTCTACTTAAGTGTGGTTGATTATCTACCTTATATAATTTTCAGCCTTTAGTATTTATAGCTCATATGGATTATCTCTTGGAAGAATAAATGTATGTTACAATTCATCTTTGATTCTAAAGATTATATAGCTCGGTATACTAATTTTATAAGCTTAGTGTGTGTGTGTGTGTATGTGTGTGTGTGTGTGTGTGTGTGTGTGTGTGTGTGTGTGTGTGTGTGTGTGTGTGTGTGTGCCCGCGCGCGCGTGTGTGCTTTGTGCGCTTTAACAAGCTTACAGAAGAGTTCATTTTTAGAACAGACTAAAATCTACTTATCTCAGTCATTTGAAATGAAAAGTGTTGACAAACAGAACTATATTTTAGAGTGTAGAAAAATTAAACCCTTCAGACATAGGCCAAACAACCTCAACTATTGACAGCAAATCATTTTTTTAATGATATATCAAAAACCTTAGATATTGTACCTTTATTTTTTATATCAGCCAAATTAAAAAACTGCATTATGATGTAATTTGAAATTTATGTAAGTATTAAAATCTGTTCCCAGAATAGAATGAATACCCTTCCTGAGCACAGAAAATCCTCGCCGTAATAACACTCACAGGATAAGCTATAGTTATTCAATATACTAAGAGCTTAAGTAGCTGAAATAAATTAGCATACCAGGTTTAACCTGTACTCCATGAGTGTAATCTCTTCTAACGTGGCCTGATAAGCATGTTTTTTTGTGAGTGTTTTTTGATGTTATCTTCTTTGCACAGTGTTTAATCTGAGTCATGCAGGACAGGAAACGTAGTAGGTTGGTATCATATATACTGATTTGTACCGCTTGGTCTATATACACTTCAAAGTATACACCTTTTGGTTTATGTACACTGAGAAATATTAAAGTTTCGGTGCATTTACCCTGAGAAATATTCATCTCTCAGTGTATATACACTGAGAGATTTATATACTTTTTGTTGTAAATACTCTAAGGAATATTAACATCTCCTTGTATGTACTCTGTGATAACTAGACACTATTATCTCAGACATATTGATTGTGTTTATCTTAGATAGATATTAAAGAGCCTTCCGTTTTCTGTCTTACTAATTTTCAGAGAAAATGCTAAAAGGTTAACTAAGCAATTTTATACTAGGTGTTTGGACTCTCTCTAACTCTTTGCTTAAGGTAAAATTTATTAGGATTTTTAGCCCTGAGGGTTAACCATCCATGATAACCCAAAAAAGTCAGTTATTCATCGAGGACTGTCTTATTTCCATTGGGGTCCTTCAATCTTGTCCCCCCTGGATGCGACCCACTCCACCCGACTAACACCCAGGTACCTACTCGCTGTTAGGTGAACAAGGACAGAGTAAGTGTAAGGAAACATGCCGAACATTTCCACCTGGCCGGGGAATGAACCACGGACACTCAGTGTGAAAGGCGAGAGCGTTGCCTATGGGCGGGAGCTGAGGGATCTCAGAGTAATGTTTAGTAGCAGAAAAACTCACATACTGATTTAAGATTTTCTTTGGATTTTTAACCTCGGAGGGTTAGCCACCCAGGATAACGCAAGAAAGTCAATGCGTCATCAAGGACTGTCTTATTTCCAATGGGGTCCTTAATCATATCCCCCAGAATGCGACCACACCAGTCGACTAACAGGACAACAGGTGAAAGGAAATGCGTCGAAATGTCTTCTTCCTCCGGGCATCGAACCCGGGCCCTCCGTGTGTGAAGCGCGACCTTTAGCCACCAAGCCACCGTGCCTTTCATACACAAGACATTTCAGCCACTAGTGTTATACGAATGGGTTTTAATGAATCATATAAAAAGTTTTTTTTTTTTATGTGCCGATATCTCCCTGAATGTGTGAGCAATGAAAGAAACAGTTCCTGTACATGTGGAAGGATATATATATATATATATATATATATATATATATATATATATATATATATATATATATATATATATATATATATATATATGCAAAACAACCACTCTGAAAGAATAGAGAAATTAAAAGCGCTTTCGTGACTACTCACATTATCCTTGATAATGTGAGTAGTCACGAAAGCGCTTTGAATTTCTCTATTCTTTCAGAGTGGTTGTTTTGCATATTTTGAAATCACCTGTTTACTGTGATCTTATTGCATATATATATATATATATATATATATATATATATATATATATGGAAAATTTTCTAGGGTGCTTACCTGTATGTACCTCAACATTATATACATACCAGTAATCTCATTGGGAGACAATCATATTGTTTACCGTAGTCACCCCGTGTAGACATGTGAGAAAACTTAACCACCCCTGGTCGCACCAAGTGGTCCCCTCGACCTCACAATCTTATCCATATCTATCCGAGACCAGTATGGATTGGGTAGCACCCACAAGTACGGTGCTACTAATTAATTGTGGACTGTATAGATTATATTAGTTTAGCTGAATGAAAGGGAGGGGGGTAGGATACACCTGGATACATCCATCAAGGAAAACATTTATACATAATCCCACCACTTACCAGATGTTCTCTGGTGGTCACTTGATGTAGTTGGATCACTCATAACCTATCTAATTACAACATAACACCACTGGCCAGCATAGGTTTGTTATAACTAGAAGGGTTACTTAACTGTGGGTGATTGATACTCCTTATTTCTTCCATTCACCATCTCAGTTTCGATATCCTGCTACACCGACACGGTTCTCATTCCGGCTTGACGAGGTATCCGTCGGTTTGTCCCGGTTAGAAGTCGTGATTCCATAAATCTCCATTATCCCCGGTACGAGAGTCACACGTTCACTCGGAGCAAGGCGCTCTATTTCACATCCCGCATTCTCTTAACTCAATGTTATTATCACTGATTACATTACCATTCACAAGACGATTTAACGTCTCATAACTATTATACAAATTAGAGGTCACTCCATTAAGATCTGAGGCCGATGAGCAAGGATTAACACACGGGTATGTCCCCTGGACACACCCTGGCCGTGCACCTGCCACCCCGTCCTACTCTTATCACACTTTTTACCACTCTATTACCATGGTCCCGTAAATCACGTTCCCTCACTCTCCACCAGGAACAGTTATGACACTTCTTATTATGAAATGAGGCCTATATTAATCCTTAGGCCGCCGTGAATGTCAATTTCGTGGTTCCATGCTTTCTCAGCTTCTTCACCACATTCAAAACAATCCGTGCCCCTCCCCCCCGCACATCCGCACATGCGCAAAGGGAACTCTTGGTTCTACTCTTATTTTCAAATACATTTTTGACCCATATAGACACATTAAACACCTATTAGGCACTATAGTTTCGGAAAATTAAAAAAATTTCCACACTGCGGCCGGGCGGAGGTTGTTGCTAGACGACTTACATAATGTGGAGTACAATTTTCCCATCTTCACTGGCCACCCATATTTATTGAACCCTCAAAATGGACTAATTAGTGTTCCATCCTCTCAGGGGCATAAGCCTATGCTCCCTGGATTAATTTATTGGGCATACTGGAATTTTGAGACTTTAACAATAACAAGTCTCTCAGTATCCCAAGTCAGCCCCAGCACATTTCTTCATTATTTCATTAACCCCTTCACATATCCTCATTAGTTCCTCTTCAGTTGACGTCACACCCGGAAATTGTCCACATAAGATTATTTGCCCAATTACTTCGCTCAGTGGACCGCCTGTGCACTTAAGGTGTGCTTTTATCGTCGCCTGAAGTAAGAACAATTTATTATTTAACTGCTTATTAATTATATCATTATAAGCAGTCAACAATTTTGGTGTCTTGCTCAGTTCGCAGAGCTGGGCCCTTTAACTGTCCATACGCCATCCTATAATTAGTAGGTAATTCTGGACGGTCAAGCTTCCACGGAAGTCGCACCCAGTAATGTCCAGATTCACATTTAACATCCTTTAGGTATTGTTCCTGAGTAAAGGAATCATTTGGACTTTCCTCATTTACATTAATCCCTATGCTGTCCAGCTCCCACAAATTAGACTGGTTCAACATCATTCTCGATAGAAGAATACTTGTACTGGGTTGACCTTTCATGAGTAAGACACCGTGACCGTATTCACTACTTCCTCTAGTCATTATTACTAGGCGGTAGTCTGCCATATATTACATGGCCCGTACCAGTGTTGAGGAGAGTGACACCGTATGGTTTTGGGTTTATGCCCTTTATCCTGAATTTTTACATCCAACACCGGCAAGGCTACCTCAGCTAGGCCATCATTATTGCCATTAGCTGCAACCTTTACATCAGTCACTGTAGTGTCAGGGTTATTAACATTATCATTATTGTCACCATTATTATAAGAATCACATACAACCCTGCACATAACTGTATGGTGCTTTCCCTTGTTGCATTGATAGCAACTGTTCAATTTGGTATGACAATCCTTTACATTATGATTGTCTAGACATCTGATAAATCTGTCAAGTTCTTTCATTCTTTCCACTTTAATATCCCATGAATTACAGGCATTACAATTTTTAGTGAAATGAGTACCCTGGCAGAAGAGGCAGTCTCTCTTTTCCTTGCCTGACCTCTTATTAACTGGGTTACACTTACCGAGGTACTTATTCCTCTTACCTTGATGTGAGGAACCACTATTACTGATTCCTGACTTGATATGTGCCTATTTAACTCTTAACTATGATTATTACCACTGGGATTAATTTTCCCTTTTGAGACTTGACAGATACTTCAGCGTCATTATGTGTTATATCCTTAGAACTGTTTGGCTGGCTGGTCTGCAATTGAACAATTAATTCCTGCCGACCTAGTCTGATTTCCTCCAGACCGTACTATGGAGGTTTTGGCAAACCCACCCTTTGCATTAATAGGTTGATCAACTGCCTGGCTTACACCCTTTAATTTATTCAAAGCCTTACTTTTACAAGACAGTTTTTCTTCCAATTCGTAATGTTGATTAATTAAAACATTCATTTCCATTCCATCTGCACAATTCTCCAGCAGATCTCTTTCACAGTCTTTAAACCACAATTTGTACCAATCAAATCTACTCTCTAAAGCATCTAAATATAACTTTAATTCATTAGGGTTCACGGTTCTTTGATTCACTAAATCAAATGCCTTCGTCACATGGCTTTTAATAGCCTGTAATGATGCTTTCATTACTCTAAAATTCACGGACTTGTCAGCCACATTAACTCCATTAGATCCAGTCATGGTTAGAGAATTATTAATCACTGATTATACTACTTAAGTAGACGCCTTATGAGAGTAATTCTTGCACTTTACTCTTGTATAAATCCTAGCCACCCATGTGCTAGCAATTTATTGGGCTAATTATCATCCACCACACGATCGATTAAACTCGTGCACCCTACACCCACTTCCTTCAATCAGTCACTTAATTATTAAGTAATTAATTCAATTAATTTTTTCACTGATTGCATCCGGTTCACGAAGGACCAACGGGCAGATATGGAAAATTTTCTAGGGTGCTTACCTGTATGTACCTCAACATTATATACATACCAGTAATCTCATTGGGAGACAATCATATTGTTTACCGTAGTCACCCCGTGTAGACATGTGAGAAAACTTAACCACCCCTGGTCGCGGCAAGTGGTCCCCTCGACCTCACAATCTTATCCATATCTATCCGAGACCAGTATGGATTGGATAGCACCCACAAGTACGGTGCTACTAATTAATTGTGGACTGTATAGATTATATTAGTTTAGCTGAATGAAGGGGGGGGGTAGGATACACCTGGATACATCCATCAAGGAAAACATTTGGACATAATCCCACCACTTACCAGATGTTCTCTGGTGGTCACTTGATGTAGCTGGATCACTCATAACCTATCTAATTACAACATAACACAACTGGCCAGCATAATTCTGTTATAACTAGAAGGGTTACTTAACTGTGGGTGATTGATACTCCTTGTTTCCTCCATTCACCATCTCCTTTCGATGTCCTGCTACACCGACACGGTTCTCATTCCAGCAGGACGAGGTATCCGTTGGTTTGTCCCGCTTTAAAAGTCGTGACTCAAGGAGCTTCACTTTCCTCTTCTCGGGAACAACGAGGTCTAACGTGTTCACTCGGAGCAAAACGACTTATTTCACTTCACGCATTCTCTTAACTTAGCGTTATTATCATTAATTACATTACAATTCACAAGACGATTTAATGGCTCATAATTATTATACACATTAGAGATCACTCCATTAAGATCTGAGACCGATGAGTGATGATTAAACCAAGGGTAATTTTCCCGGGACACAGTCCAGGACGACGCGCCAGTCACCCACGGTCCTACCCTTATTCAATCATTTTACCACTCTATTACCGTGGTCCCGTAAATCACGTTCCCTCACTCTCCACCAGGAACAGTTACGACACTTCCTATTACGAAATGAGGCCTATATTAATCCTTAGGCCGCCGTGAATGTCAATTTCGTGGTTCCATGCTTTCCCAGCTTCCACTCCACCTTCAAAACAAAGGGAACCCTACTCTTATTTTCAAATACATTTTTGCCACTTCACCCCCGCACATCCGCGCATGCGCAAATTGGGAACTCTTGGTTCTACTCTATTTTGATAGTTGTTTATTAAAACAAATACATTTGTGGAAAATGTTTTGATTTTCCGAAACTATAGCGCCTAATAGATGTTTAATGTGTCGATATGAGTCAAAAATGTATTTGACATTAGAGTAGAACCAAGAGTTCCCTTTGCGCATGCGCGGATGTGCGGGGGGGTGAGGTGGAGGCGGCCATGAGGGAGAGGCGCGGATTGTTTTGAATGTGGTGGGGAAGCTGGGAAAGCATGGAACCACGAAATTGGCATTCACGGCGGCCTAAGGATTAATATAGGCCTCATTTCATAATAAGAAGTGTCGTAACTGTTCCTGGTGGAGAGTGAGGGAACGTGATTTACGGGACCACGGTAATAGAGTGGTAAAATGAGTGAATAAGAGTAGGACCGGGTGACTAGCGCACACTATGGACTGTGTCCTGGGGAAAAATTACCCTTGGTTTAATCATCACTCATCGGTCTCAGATCTTAATGGAGTGATCTCTAATGTGTATAATAATTATGAGATTAAATCGTCTTGTGAATGGTAATGTAATCAGTGATAATAACATTGAGTTAAGAGAATGCGGGATGTGAAATAGAGCGCCTTGCTCCGAGTGAACACGTGTGACTCTCGTACCGAGGATAATGAAGATTTATGGAATCACGACTTCTAAAGCGGGACAAACCGACGGATACCTCGTCCTGCTGGAATGAGAACCGTGTCGGTGTAGCAGGACATCGAAATGAGATGGTGAATGGAGGAAATAAGGAGTATCAATCACCCACAGTTAAGTAACCCTTCTAGTTATAACAGACTTATGCTGGCCAGTTGTGTTATGTTGTAATTAGATAGGTTATGAGTGATCCAGCTACATCAAGTGACCACCAGAGAACATCTGGTAAGTGGTGGGATTATGTACAAATGTTTTCCTTGATGGATGTATCCAGGTGTATCCTACCCCCCCCCCCTTCATTCAGCTAAACTAATATAATCTATACAGTCCACAATTAATTAGTAGCACCGTACTTGTGGGTGCTATCCAATCCATACTGGTCTCGGATAGATATGGATAAGATTGTGAGGTCGAAGGGACCACCTGTAGTGACCAGAGGTGGTTAAGTTTTCTCACATGTCTACACGGGGTGACTACGGTAAACAATATGGTTGTCTCCCAATGAGATTACTTGTATGTATATAATGTTGAGGTACATACAGGTAAGCACCCTAGAAAATTTTCCATATCTGCCCGTTGGTCCTTCCTGAACCGGATGCAATCAGTGAAAAAATTAATTGAATTAATTACTTAATAATTAAGTGACTGATTGAAGGAAGTGGGTGTAGGGTGCACAAGTTTAATCGATCGTGTGATGGATGACAATTAGCCCAATTAATTGCTAGCACATGGGTGGCTAGGATTTATACAAGAGTAAAGTGCAAGAATTACTCTTATAAGGCGCCTACTTAAGTTGTATAATCAGTGATTAATAATTCTCTAACCATGACTGGATCTAATGGAGTTAATGTGGCTGACAAGTCCGTGAATTTTAGAGTAATGAAAGCATCATTACAGGCTATTAAAAGCCATGTGACGAAGGCATTTGATTTAGTGAATCAAAGAACCGTGAACCCTAATGAATTAAAGTTATATTTAGATGCTTTAGAGAGTAGATTTGATTGGTACAAATTGTGGTTTAAAGACTGTGAAAGAGATCTGCTAGAGAATTGTGCAGATGGAATGGAAATGAATGTTTTAATTAATCAACATTACGAATTGGAAGAAAAACTGTCTTGTAAAAGTAAGGCTTTGAATAAATTAAAGGGTGTAAGCCAGGCAGTTGATCAACCTATTAATGCAAAGGGTGGGTTTGCCAAAACCTCCATAGTACGGTCTGGAGGAAATCAGACTAGGTCGGCAGGAATTAATTGTTCAATTGCAGACCAGTCAGCCAAACAGTTCTAAGGATATAACACATAATGACTCTGAAGTATCTGTCAAGTCTCAAAAGGGAAAAATAATCCCAGTGGTAATAATCATAGTTAAGAGTTAAATAGGCACATATCAAGTCAGGAATCAGTAATAGTGGTTCCTCACATCAAGGTAAGAGGAATAAGTACCTCAGTAAGTGTAACCCAGTTAATAAGAGGTCAGGCAAGGAAAAGAGAGACTGCCTCTTCTGCCAGGGTACTCATTTCACTAAAAATTGTAATGCCTGTAATTCATGGGATATTAAAGTGGAAAGAATGAAAGAACTTGACAGATTTATCAGATGTCTAGACAATCATAATGTAAAGGATTGTCATACCAAATTGAACAGTTGCTATCAATGCAACAAGGGAAAGCACCATACAGTTATGTGCAGGGTTGTATGTGATTCTTATAATAATGGTGACAATAATGATAATGTTAATAACCCTGACACTACAGTGACTGATGTAAAGGTTGCAGCTAATGGCAATAATGATGGCCTAGCTGAGGTAGCCTTGCCGGTGTTGGATGTAAAAATTCAGGATAAAGGGCATAAATCCAAAACCATGCGGCGTCACTCTCCTCAACACTGGTACGGGCCATGTAATATATGGCAGACTACCGCCTAGTAATAATGACTAGAGGAAGTAGTGAATACGGTCACGGTGTCTTACTCATGAAAGGTCAACCCAGTACAAGTATTCTTCTATCGAGAATGATGTTGAACCAGTCTAATTTGTGGGAGCTGGACAGCATAGGGATTAATATAAATGAGGAAAGTCCAAATGATTCCTTTACTCAGGAACAATACCTGAAGGATGTTAAATGTGAATCTGGACATTACTGGGTGCGACTTCCGTGGAAGCTCGACCGTCCAGAATTACCTACTAATTATAGGATGGCGTATGGACAGTTAAAGGGCCCAGCTCTGCGAACTGAGCAAGACACCAAAATTGTTGACTGCTTATAATGATATAATTAATAAACAGTTAAATAATAAATTGTTCTTACTTCAGGCGACGATAAATGCACACCTTAAGTGCACAGGTGGTCCACTGAGCGAAGTAATTGGGTAAATAATCTTATGTGGACAATTTCCGGGTGTGACGTCAACTGAAGAGGAACTAATGAGGATATGTGAAGGGGTTAATGAAATAATGCAGTAAGGTGCTGGGACTGACTTGGGATACTGAGAGAGACTTGTTATTGTTAAAGTCTCAAAATTCCAGTATGCCCAATAACTTAATCCAGGGAGCATAGGCTTATGCCCCTGAGAGAATGGAACACTAATTAGTCCATTTTGAGGGTTCAATAAATATGGATGGCCATGGAGTTGGTGCCTATATGCAGTAATGTGCTGGGGCTGACTTGGGATACTGAGAGAGACTTGTTATTGTTAAAGTCTCATAATTCCAGTATGCCCAATAAATTAATCCAGGGAGCATAGGCTTATGCCCCTGAGAGAATGGAACAGTAATTAGTCCATTTTGAGGGATCAATAAATATGGATGGCCATGGAGTTGGTGCCTATATGCAGTAATGTGCTGGGGCTGACTTGGGATACTGAGAGAGACTTGTTATTGTTAAAGTCTCATAATTCCAGTATGCCCAATAAATTAATCCAGGGAGCATAGGCTTATGCCCCTGAGAGAATGGAACAGTAATTAGTCCATTTTGAGGATTCAATAAATATGGATGGCCATGGAATTGGTGCCTATATGCAGTAATGTGCTGGGGCTGACTTGGGATACTGAGAGAGACTTGTTATTGTTAAAGTCTCATAATTCCAGTATGCCCAATAAATTAATCCAGGGAGCATAGGCTTATGCCCCTGAGAGAATGGAACACTAATTAGTCCATTTTGAGGGTTCAATAAATATGGGTGGCCAGTGAAGATGGGAAAATTGTACTCCACATTATGTAAGTCGTCTAGCAACGACCTCCGCCCGGCCGCAGTGTGGAAATTTTTTTGATTTTCCGAAGCTATAGCGCCTAATAGATGTTTAATGTGTCGATATGAGTCAAAAATGTATTTGACATTAGAGTAGAACCAAGAGTTCCCTTTGCGCATGCGCGGATGTGCGGGGGGGTGAGGTGGAGGCGGCCATGGGGGAGAGGCGGATTGTTTTGAATGTGGTGAGGAGGCTGAGGAAACCGGGAAGGAGGAAACTGGCGTTCACGGGGGCCTAAGGATCGATATAGGCCTCAATTCATAATAGGAAGTGTCGTGACTGTCCCTAGTGAAGAGTGAGGGAACGTGATTTACGGGACCACCGTAATAAAGTGGTAATATGAGTGAATAAGAGTAGGACCGGGTGACTAGCGCATCACTATGGACTGTGTCCTGGGAAAAAAATACCCTTGGTTTAATCATCACTCATCGGTCTCAGATCTTAATGGAGTGATCTCTAATGTGTATAATAATTATGAGCCATTAAATCGTCTTGTGAATTGTAATGTAATTAATGATAATAACGCTAAGTTAAGAGAATGCGTGAAGTGAAATAAGTCGTCTTGCTCCGAGTGAACACGTTAGACCTCGTTGTTCCCGAGACGAGGAAAGTGAAGCTCCTGGAGTCACGACCTTTAAAGCGGGACAAACCAACGGATACCTCGTCCTGCTGGAATGAGAACCGTGTCGGTGTAGCAGGACGTCGAAATGAGATGGTGAATGGAGGAAATACGGAGTATCAATCACCCACAGTTAAGTAACCCTTCTAGTTATAACAGACTTATGCTGGCCAGTTGTGTTATGTTGTAATTAGATAGGTTATGAGTGATCCAGCTACATCAAGTGACCACCAGAGAACATCTGGTAAGTGGTGGGGTTATGTACAAATGTTTTCCTTGATGGATGTATCCAGGTGTATCCTACCCCCCCCCCCTTCATTCAGCTAAATTAATATAATCTATACAGTCCACAATTAATTAGTAGCACCGTACTTGTGGGTGCTATCCAATCCATACTGGTCTCAGATAGATATGGATAAGATTGTGAGGTCAAAGGGACCACCTGTAGTGACCAGAGGTGGTAAAGTTTTCTCACATGTCTACACGGGGTGACTACGGTAAACAATATGGTTGTCTCCCAATGAGATTACTTGCATGTGTATAATGTTGAGGTACATACAGATAAGCACCCTAGAAAATTTTCCATAACAATGATAATAATAATAATAATAATAATAATAATAATAATGATAATAATAATAATAATAATAATAATAATAATAATAATAATAATAATGATAATAACAATAATAATAATAATAATAATAATAATAATAATAATAATAATAATAATGATAATAATAATAATAATAATAATAATAATAATAATAATAATAATAATAATAAAATAAATAAAAATGATAGTAATGATTAAAAAATATAATAATAATAATAATAATAATAATAATAATAATAATAACAATATTAATAATAATAATAATAATAATAATAATAATAATAATAATAATAATAATAATATGATAATAATAATAATAATAATAATAATAATAATAATAATAATAATAATAATACTAATACTAATAATAATAATAATAATATCTTAAAAGGTCTAGAACCAGTTCCTAAAATGGTTAAATAAGATCCGTACAGCTGGATGAAGAACTTACCATTTTCAGTGGTTTAAATTCCAAGAATATGACCTCATTCGTAAAAAAAAAATTCAACACTATTTGACCCCAATGGGTTTAGCGCTTTTTCATGAATAAAATTTGAATAGCTTTTCCCTTGGCTGCGTATCACTGTGTTCAGCATACTGCAGCACTCAGCATCATGTTGCAACATTCAGCATCATGTTGCAGCCCACAGCATATTTTTGTAGTGTGTTTTTTACGTTCCTATAAAATCTAATGCATTTTTATAAGAGTTTTAATAGAATAATTAAATGTATTAGCCAAGCTTTAGTTGAATTTCGTTTTCTACGTTTAAAATGAATATCAAAGAAAATGGAACTTTATGGTAAACTCATCTAATTTCTCAACTTATAATTGCTTTAGATTTTCACAAAGTTCCGAACTTTCTGCTAAGTGGAAATAATCAGAGCGAACATGACCAAACATTGCCTTCTCTTACGAAGGCGATGTTTACAATAACATTGATAGCAATATCTATATACCATATAATTATGCAGGATATGTTTGTCTCTGCATATTCAATAAGAGTTCATTGTAATCTGAATTTTAAGGATGAAAGTGATCTTGATTAGTATTGAACAGGTTACACGAAGCCTTAATGACCCTCGTGTAGTCGACAGGCTTTGAACCTAAACTATCAGACAATCAAATCTGTATCGAGACTAATGGAACCAAAATCTGTGTAAGATCTCTGTTCATAACTAACTCACGCGTTAGAGAGAAACCTGTAGACGACGTTTCGATCAGTCCTGGACTATTATAATTTCACAATTTATTTGGAACATAATAATTGTCTAGTTATTATAGAAATGTCATCTACAATTTCCACTCCAAAATATTGATTATTTGCGAATTTTCAAACCAATGCAGCGTAAATAAGAAACCTAGATGTTGCATATGTGTCTGATTCATTACCTTAATAACTGTACTTACCTTTGATCCAATGACACTAATGTGGCTTGGTTTTCTTCACTTTTCTATTTGTTGTTCACTAATTTGGAAGTTTAGGGATTTTGTTTTTGTGGGTCTCGACAGCCCTCTGATGTTTCGTTAATTGTTAGTCATTAGCTGATAATGATTAATGGGTTAGGTATGTTATGATCAAGACCAGTACTGCACCTAGGGGAACAGAAGGCCAGGTGTAATTTAACACAGGCCGTAGGCCAGCAATTCCCCGCACCGGGAGGTAAGCGAAACAGATGGGATAGGTATACCGTATACACAGTGTAGCACCAATTCCTTGAAGTAAGACCTCTTCAATGGCATCGAGACACTGTCCCTTCAAGGCCATTAGCAGAAGCCACGCAGAGAAAGCTGGGATGCATGTTGACACACGTCTGCTTATCCTTAGAGAGTGAGCCTGAGTGCAGGTATTATCTTCACTGACGGTAATCTCGCCCTCTCAAAACCTCATCCTGATGTAAACAGACGCAGCTTCTACTACTACCACCATCAACACCATTACCACCACTTCCACCACCAAACATTGAACTAATAATCCCTAGGTCACGAATTACAGGTTACAATGACGAGCAACGTAATCTCTCTAATGCGTCGTGAAGGAGTGAAGCTAAATCCTGCCTCATCTAGGTTCCAGTCATGATTAAACATTATACTAATCATTTGACACTAGTACCTTGGTTCACTAATAACTATATATATATATATATATATATTGTAAGCACGAACGAGTGTCATTTAATCAATAACAACACTACGACTAGCCGAAGGTTCGAACCCGTGTTGTTTTGGCCCGCCTCATGGTGAGCGAAAATACGACGACGCTCTATCCCACAGGACCACCCAATCCTACGAAGATCACGCACCCAGCAGAGCTATGTGTTGTACCATGATTGGAGGACATACCATGGTGTAGCTGCCTCAGATCTAATTTCATTCTACTCCCCGTTTGGTGTACTAGCCTCCACAAGCAGTATATATCGAACTGCAACCACGCACGAGTGGTATTTAATCAATAACAACACTGCGACTAGACGAGGGCTCAAACTTATGTTGTTTTGGCCCACCTCATGGTTAGAGTGTCGGAATTTTCGCTCACCATGAGGCGGGTCAAAACATCATGGGTTGGAGCCCTCGGCTAGTCGCAGTGCTGTTACTGATTAAATAGCACTCGTTCGTGGTTACAGTACGATATATACTGCTTGTGAAGGCTAGTACACCAAACGGAGAGTAGAATGAAATTAGAAATGAGGCAGCCACAACATCGTATGTCATCGGATCACGATACAACACCTAGCTCTGCTGGGTGCATGATCTTTGTAGGATTGGGTGGTCCTGTGGGATAGAGCGTCGTGGAATTTTCTCTCTCCATGAGGCAGGCCATAAAACACGGGTTCTAGCCCTCGGCTCGTCGCAGTGTTATATATATATATATATATATATATATATATATATATATATATATATATATATATATATATATATATATATATATATATATATATATATATACACACACACAAATCATGAGGAGTGAATATTACACAATATACGGACAGCCGTACATCTTACAATGTACATACAATGAGAGATTCCTTTAATCCTTAAAATAGGGATTAAGTTATTCTCAATTTAAAGTGTACAGGAAAATTGCAGTTATAATGTTACACATATAGTTGATAGGCTTTAAATCTAACAAATGAACTATTTAACTACTTACGAACAGTGATAATTTTCCGTCTTCACTACTGTATAAAACAAAGATTTTGCAATCAAATGATATAGGGAATAAACTAGTGTACCGAATGGAAAATACATGCACCCTCTGTGCTTTCTAAGATCTGACGAGCAATCCTGTGTTTCCTTAGAGCCCTTCAGGAAATATGCAAAGTGAGAAGGTTGAGGCAAGGGTAGAGGAAAGACTTTTTTAATAATGTAGGAAAACAGAGCGATTGCAATTTCCCGAGACCTCGTTTTCCCGTGGAAATAGCCAGGTTATGCAAATAAGGGAGTGGGAATAAAGTGTCCCTTAATGCTTTTAATGAACAGGGAGGGTACGCTTGAGTTTCTCCATGTTCATCAAGGAGGTGTGGTAATTGTCTTCGTGGATAAGAGAGTGTTTGGAAACCAGGGTAAACTAGGACTCAAGATATCCGAACGATGGAATTGTGTCAACCGTTAAGGATTCTCAGATGCTCAGTCGTCAGAGTAAACTGATCGATAGTTATGAAAAACTTTTAATACAGTAATTTTGAGAGAAGTTTTTGTAAAGGTTTGTGGCATGTTCAACTGTCAGAACTGGCTCAACAGAAAGATCTGTCGTATTATTAAAGATAAATTTCAGAATATGCATTCCCATATATGTCTTAAGTAAGAGAGAGAGAGAGAGAGAGAGAGAGAGAGAGAGAGAGAGAGAGAGAGAGAGAGAGAGAGAGAGAGAGAGAGAGAGAGAGAGAGAGAGAGAGAGAGAGAGAGATTAGAGAGAGAGATTAGAGAGAGAGATTAGAGAGAGAGATTAGAGAGAGATTAGAGAGAGAGAGAGAGAGAGAGAGAGAGAGAGAGAGAGAGAGAGAGAGAGAAAGACTTGAGAAATTATTGCATACACAAATTTTCGCTTGCCTTATTCGGCAGGAAGAACGTTGTTATTTAAGCCAAAATTGGAAGGTTTACCTATTCGGTACGGCATTATATATATATATATATATATATATATATATATATATATATATATATATATATATATATATATATATATATATATATATATATATTACAGATTCAGGACTTCACAAACTTTACTGCTAATGGAATTCGTTGTCAGTGCTTGACAAGTCTATTCTCTGTACATTCTAGGTGATTAATGCAGCAGACTTAGGGGAGTGAATTTACGTTGGCTCTGAATACAGCGCGCTCACTGCGTTCACAAAGGACATATTGGGTAGCAGATATTGCTCCGACAATTTGGAAGAAATATAGTTGGTATGTAGCAAGCGACGTTTTGCTCGTTGAAGCTCTACTCGAAGCGAAACGTTATTATAAGGGCTTACTCTGTATCAAGTGTTTTGTTCGCAATAACCAGCTTGTGCACCAACGCATGTCTTGTAATAGATATTCCACGATAAAATAAGTCGTTCGTACAAGTGGCACAATTACAGAAGGAAAAAAAACCTGACGAAGTACTGAGGAGGTATAAATTCCCAACCTGAACCAGAGTACATTAGTATGAAAATCCACAACCTAGAGAGGTATACGCTGTGTTAATTCACACATTTAGGTGACATGAAAGTAGGTCAGTAGATTATCAGATCCACAGCCGGGTCCCACACCAGAGCTCTCTGTTTACCCTCTGATCAGTTAGCCTATTGGTGCTCTCTACACGTAATCATACTTAATCAGCATATCCCGGCTGATCGAGAACCTATTAAGGAATCTCTGAAAGCTCGAGTGTTTTGGCAAAAGTTTTACGCTTGACATGATGTTCTTGATCTGCAAATCTATATTGCACTGTGTGTTGCTCAGTTAAGAAACACAATAAGCTACTGATGTCACGTTTCTGTGAAGTCGTTTTCGTCCCCGATGGACGAATTGTCGACTCAATAAAATGCAACAAACTGCATGTGATCTACTAGCATACTTATCGTTATATAACGCCACTGAGATGCGTGCTGCTAGCAAATACATCGTTCCTGATCAGGTCATCTATCACAAACCCTCTCGGGTGGAGGGGTTGACATGTACACTCTCTTCGTTTTGAGTTCCTATAAAATGACTCAGGAGCACACACCAGGATTGAAACGTTTATCGTTTAATATGTCCTAGTACTCACGTGTCTTTTTAAACCAATCTGTCGGTATCAATTACCAAGGTTTATATACCATATTTTGAGCTATCCTCTACTTTACCTAATGCACTTCTAAGTATACTAGTAAAACATTGCAATATTACTGTAATTATATTTTTGTTTTTGTTAAATGATTATCCTTTGCGTGTAACAGTTCTCTTTATTACTTGATATAACTTGAGAATTAGGTACAGGATAATTATAAATGAATAATCATTAGCGTGACGTGCATATGAATTCTCGTGAGAGTAATCTAAATCTTTGACAATAAAGGAATTTTATTACCAAGCTTATAAAGGAAGAATTTTTTCATTAGATTAGAAAACTGCTGTGGGTGCCACGGGAGTCGAGAATTAACATTTCAATTGTTCATGTGCCAAGAGGCTTGAAAACAGCTCGAATTATAATTTGCTTTGTTATGAGGAAGACGAAATCTTGGCCGCCTTCACCTTCCTTGCTCCATAATCACCTTCTTCGCTTTGGGTCTAGCTTTCTCAGGAGCTTTCTAAGTTACTCTTTTTCGTAGTCACACTTCGTGAGTGAAGGAAATTTTAATGATTTCGTATTGTTTTATATACTAACATATTCATTTGCTGGATTCATGATTCCATATTGATTTCAAATTTCCTAAATTATCTAATATATATATATATATATATATATATATATATATATATATATATATAGATATAGATATATATATATATATATATATATATATAAGTGAACAGTATTTAGATAAGGCTAAAGAGGTCTTTGTGGCATTTATGGATTTGGAAAAGGCGTATGACAGGGTGGATAGGGGGGCAATGTGGCAGATGTTGCAAGTGTATGGTGTAGGAGGTAGGTTACTGAAAGCAGTGAAGAGTTTTTACGAGGATAGTGAGGCTCAAGTTAGAGTATGTAGGAAAGAGGGAAATTTTTTCCCAGTAAAAGTAGGCCTTAGACAAGGATGTGTGATGTCACCGTGGTTGTTTAATATATTTATAGATGGGGTTGTAAGAGAAGTAAATGCGAGGGTCTTGGCAAGAGGCGTGGAGTTAAAAGATAAAGAATCACACACAAAGTGGGAGTTGTCACAGCTGCTCTTTGCTGATGACACTGTGCTCTTGGGAGATTCTGAAGAGAAGTTGCAGAGATTGGTGGATGAATTTGGTAGGGTGTGCAAAAGAAGAAAATTAAAGGTGAATACAGGAAAGAGTAAGGTTATGAGGATAACAAAAAGATTAGGTGATGAAAGATTGAATATCAGATTGGAGGGAGAGAGTATGGAGGAGGTGAACGTATTCAGATATTTGGGAGTGGACGTGTCAGCGGATGGGTCTATGAAAGATGAGGTGAATCATAGAATTGATGAGGGAAAAAGAGTGAGTGGTGCACTTAGGAGTCTGTGGAGACGGAGAACTTTGTCCTTGGAGGCAAAGAGGGGAATGTATGAGAGTATAGTTTTACCAACGCTCTTATATGGGTGTGAAGCGTGGGTGATGAATGTTGCAGCGAGGAGAAGGCTGGAGGCAGTGGAGATGTCGTGTCTGAGGGCAGTGTGTGGTGTGAATATAATGCAGAGAATTCGTAGTTTGGAAGTTAGGAGGAGGTGCGGGATTACCAAAACTGTTGTCCAGAGGGCTGAGGAAGGGTTGTTGAGGTGGTTCGGACATGTGGAGAGAATGGAGCGAAACAGAATGACTTCAAGAGTGTATCAGTCTGTAGTGGAAGGAAGGCGGGGTAGGGGTCGGCCTAGGAAGGGTTGGAGGGAGGGGGTAAAGGAGGTTTTGTGTGCGAGGGGCTTGGACTTCCAGCAGGCATGCGTGAGCGTGTTTGATAGGAGTGAATGGAGACAAATGGTTTTTAATACTTGACGTGCTGTTGGAGTGTGAGCAAAGTAACATTTATGAAGGGATTCAGGGAAACCGGCAGGCCGGACTTGAGTCCTGGAGATGGGAAGTACA